>NW_010314263.1:0-585 GCF_000700745.2 Antrostomus carolinensis
CTGTATGGCAGTCCTGTGATCAGAGGCAGGGACAGGTGATGGGTTCTTCTTGCAATGACATTGCCCATCTCCTTCGTCACTTGTGGGTGCATTTTTGATGTCCTACGGAGTTGTTTCTAGCCAATGTCCCTAAATCACAGAAACACCTGAATGATTATTGATGCATTATTAACAGAAGACCCACCAGGTCTCCATCTCCAGCAATGGGATGCAAAAGCCGAAGGGAAAGGTGGTCTGAGCATTGTACAGGGATTTGGGAAACTGAAGCTTGCTCCTCTATTCCCCAAACTCTTCCCTCTTCAGTGAGGGGCGTGAGAAACTCTGCCAACTAGGTCTGAAGTCACAGGCGTGATCTGCGGAATCAAACCTTACAACTCGTAGGGAGTTATAAAGCTTTATTAAAAAAAAAAAATATGTTTTATGTTATGTTATATGTTTTAGTTATGTTATACCCGGTTATATTTATGACATATTTGGTTTATGTTATATGTTTTATTCGCCGGTGGGCAACAGGGTGGATCTCTCCATAAAGGCCCTGCGCATCCACCCATTTTTTCAAAGGCATTATTTAAAGTACACACACAT
>NW_010314263.1:654-12424 GCF_000700745.2 Antrostomus carolinensis
CACTCCCATTCGCGCTTGCGTACTGCCTCCTTTTGGTGTTTGTTAGCACCCTTGTAGACCGTTGGACAAAACAAGGTGAGCTTTTTGCTTCAGACTGCAGGTGTTGCACACCAGTTCCTTCTTATCTTGCTCCAGACTGCTCGCATACCAGGCACCACAAGGCCACAAGTTTCCCACCTAACACAGAGACAAAATGAAGCTAAGCTTATTTTCTAAAATCTAATTCGTATTACAGAAAATAAATGAATAAATCTAACTATATTTTATATGTTCGCATATCAGGCGTGTCAGGTAACTTATAGAATCACAGAATTGTTTGGTTGGAGAAGACCTTTGCGATCATCAAGTCCAAACGTAATTGTCCACTACTAAACCGTATCTCTGAGCCCCCCATCTACCTGTCTTTTAAATACCACCAGGGATGGTGAATCAACCACTTCCCTGGGCAGTCCATTCCAGTATCTGAGAACCTTTTCAGTGAAGAAATTTTTCCTGACATCCAATCTGTACCTCCCCTGGTGCAACTTGAGGCCATTTCCTCTGTTCTGTCACTAGTTACCTGGGAGAAGAGGCACACACCTGCCTCACTACAACCTTCTTTCAGGCAGTTGTAGAAAGTGATAAGGTCTCTGTCTCACTGCAGCCAATATTGTCCTGGAAGCTCAGGATTTAAGCTTGCATTTAAAGCCAAGAAGCCCAAGAAACCCAGTTCCTATGGGGCCAACTAAAGAAAACATCCCACTGGCTGTGGGACTTTATTGACAGAATATTTGTGAATCTAGACAAAAAATTTTGTGTATTTTTTTTCCTTTTTCTTTGTAACTTGGCTGTCAGAATTAATGTATTGAAACTGTTTATTTGAAAAACTATTCCAGCATGGTATTTTCCTTTTTCAGTCCACCAGTACATGCAGAATTGAAGTGCATTTCCAGATATGGAGCAGTTTTTTCAGAAAGTCTATTCCAAGAGGAAAAAATAACTCTGCCTGCAATTCGAAATGGGTGAAGTTATGTTGCTTCAGACAATATTTGATATGCACACAACACAAACGGGTTATGAAAGTGAATGGACATGAAAGAAACTGGAAATCTACCCATCCAATGGAGCTCTGCAGAAGGAGTATGGAGCCAAACATAACATGAGGTGATACAAGTGGGATCAGCCCTCAGAAAAGACTTTTGTAGGGACAGCCGTGCAAGGGGGCACCCTGACATCACCCAGCTCAAAACAGAGACCCAGCAGCATGCTGAAGTGATGGGGAAAAGCATCCTGGGTTAAAGGAGTGTGGATGACAAAAGGTTGGACAGATTTGGGTTGCAGAGATTTGAGGTAGTCCTTTCAAGAGACGAGCAGGCTGAGCTTTGGAGCCAAGGTAAAATAAACAAGCTCTCAAGGATGTATTGGAGTTAATGATGCGATCGTGAATAAAGGTAACAGGGTAGTGCTGTAAAGGAGCTGCTTCTTAATCTTGATGATGATGAATTAAATCTCTGTCATTTCTTTCCTGACAGTTTTTCTTACTTGACAAAATAGCTGTAATTTCTCAAGTAGCGAGCCTCTGGCATGATATTCTCAGGACACTGTGTTTTCTCTCACTGCTACCTCTTTGTTGCCATTTGAAGATTACACCTCTTGGACAGCTTTGCCCCTAAATCATCCCAACTCTATGTCTTTTCTACTTATTTTTGGGAGGAGGGGGAGGTGGAATAGAGAAATTGTTTCTTCTTTGAGCCAAAGAAGACCAAAGCACCAAAGGTTAGTGTGAAGGAACAAAGGAAGCCAGAATTTTTATGTGGTGTAAACAATGCTTCATATGGTGCACACAATTACCTGTATTTCCAGTCTCTGAAGTCTTAACTGTGCAGAAGAGAGCCTGGGAGCTCTGAGCTCCCTTCATCTGCTCTGCATTTCAGCATGAAAAATCAAACTAGCCTAGTCAAAATGTTGGTTTTGGTTATCTTCACAGCCTAAAACACCACATGGGCCAGGAGCCATGGGCCCAGATACCTAAAATAGAATCACACTTGTCTGGACAAAAAGCTTAGGTGTTCCTGGGAATCTCAGGAGGCACAGCACACCAGTTCCTGGGTTGGAGGAGCTGAACAAATGCCTCATCTCTGTTTCTGCAGTGATGGCTTCCATGCCTGGTTCATTTGTAGAGTCTGTACGTGGATGGTGACATTTATTAAACAACCTACTCTGAAAGGATTGACAAGGTTGACTGTTATTTTTGGAGGGAATTAGGATTATAGAAGAGAAGAACTTGGTTTTGGGCAGATGAAAAGGGAAGAAAGTTACCTGGTCAGGGCTGTTTTGGGGGTACCTGTGAATCAGCCCTGTGCCTGATGTGAATTACTTGTGTGGTCAGGAAGAACCTGAGAGCTTTCCCTAATTTAAAAACATGAAGGGGGAGGACAGTATCATTCAGGTTGGAAGGGACCTCAGAAGGTGTCTTGACTAGCCTCCTGCTCAAAGTAGGCTCAGTCCTGAATACTCAGGGCTTTGTTAAACACATCTTGATCCCTCTCCAGGATCGAGCTGGTGCACAGTCCCTGGGAAACAGTTTCCAGTACTTGACTATCCTCAGGCTGAAAAAGTTTCTCCCTATATCTCACCGAGAGTCTCTTGCTTCAGCCCATTGCCTCTTGTTCTTCTACCTGTTGTTCACCTTCTACCATGGATCTAAGTCTGACTCAGTCTTTCTAGTCACTGTGCAATGTTGCTACCTGTTCCCCCCAAAATCTCTCTTTCAGGCTGAACAAGCCCAGCTCTCTAAGCCTCTTCACTCTTCTCTCACTCTACTGTCTTTGGTGGCCCTCCACTGAACCGGCTCAAATTTGTCAAGGTCTCTCTGGCATGGTGGGGTGCCAAAACCTAGAGATGTATTCTGAATATGGTGTAAAACTGCTGAGCAGACTGGCTGTGCTCCTGCTCATACAACCCAGGAAGCTTTTGGCCTTATTTTCTGATGGCTCATGTTTTACTGAATGGAACCCAAGGACCTCTAGAGCCCTTCCTGCAGAGCTGCTACCCACCTGGGCAGTCCCTGGTCCCTACCATTGCATGGGCTTTGTTCTCCTCAAGGTCAGGAATTATTTGCTATCCTGAGGTACCTATTGGCCCATCCCTCCAGCCTGGTTAGGTCCCTTGGGATGGAAACCCTGCCCTCCAGCACAGTGTCTACTCTTCTCAGTGTGATGTCTATCAAAAAGTACTCTCATCGTGGTCTAGAACTTCCTCCCAAGGGGAAGAGGAGGAGCAGATGCTGATCTCTTCTCTCTGGCCACCAACAAATGCCAGGAGCAGAGGAAATGGCAGGAAGATGTGGCAGGGGAGGGTGAGGTTGGCCATGAGGAAAAGGTTCTTGAGGCAGAGGGTGGTGGAGCACTGGAACAGGCTCCCCAGGGGAGTGCTCATGGCACCAAGCCTGACAAGATTCCAGCAGCATTTGGCCAAGGCCCTCAGGGACATGGTGTGAATGTTGGGATTGTCCTGTGCAGGGACAGGAGTTGGACTGGATGATCCTTGTGGGTCCCTTCCAGCTCACAACATCCTATGATTCTTACCCTTCCCAAAGTAGTAAATATACACTATGGTGCCCTTGAATTGCCTTTCAGGTGTAGCCTTTCAGTCTGGACTCTCGCTGTGCTTGGAGGATGCTGTCCTTGAACAGCAGCTGTACTCAGCTCTGCCACCACACCTTGGCAGTTTATTCCTTCAGCTCTTTCTCCAACAGCAAGAGCTCCAGCTCATCCTGTCTGTACCCATGGCTGAGAATATTGCTGCACATTTGGGCACTTCAGCTGTGGAACCAGGCAAGCTTACACTTGCCATAAGGAAATCTTGTTTCCAAGACCCCGTCTTTGCCAAGGTTTTGCCACAGAGCAGAGACATGACACGGACAAATGTAAGCTGAATATCTTTCTTGCCTTACAACTACCAACCCAGACTAAAACACCTTTTCCCAACAGGAGAAATGACACAACTGGAAATGAGTGTCTCTCCTATGCTAAGAGAGGGAACACCAGTGATGACTTCAGCCTGTTTCACAGCAGGTTCCCTTGGAGCCCCAGGGACATCTGCAGAGAGTCCAGAGGGGAAAAGAAAGTGTCAGCTTGGGCTGGTCCTCTGCTGCTGAGCTGGGCTGGGCTCCTGGGATGGAGGGAGTTCATGGCAAGCGGGCAGAGAGACAGCTCTGCCCAGGAGCAGCTCCTCAGCGGGGCTGAGGACACTGCTTGCAGGCAGCAAGGGGAGAGGAGAGAAGACAGAGAGATGTTAAAGGTAGTGATGAGTGGGAGGATGCTGAGATCTCACTGTTGGAGAAACCTTCACAGCATTTGACACATAAGTAGCTGGCTGCAGGGTACTGAATGTGCAGGTGCTGGAGGGATCTGCAAAAGCTGGCATCACCCACAACCTATGGGATCTGTAAGTACAATTCTTGCAGTTCTTCTCGTGTAGAGGAGAAGGACAACTTGTGGCGCAGGGCTTTCCTGCTGCACCATGAGTGGGACAGGACATGCTGTGTCTCTCTGGACGTAGTATAATGCAGAGAGGTTTCATGGAGCAGCCTCCTAAATCTGGCATAGCCCATGTCTGACATGATCTGTCAGGGAGGCTCCCAAGGATCCTTTGATATCCAGGAGGACGTGCTCCAGATCACCCCCAGGCTGGCTGCGGAGGATCCTTTTGAAGAAGTACACAGAGGCAGAATTTACCTGAAAGAGAAAGAGTCTGTGCTTTGAGTTTTCCACTCTTGGTTGGCTGGATGGGTAGTGGGAGATGGGAATTTACTTCTCCACTCTGCAGAAGGCAATGAGACCCCAGTTCTTGCTAGCACTTGTCTGAGCTGCTCTTCTGCCCTTGCACACACAGAGATGTCCCTGGGCAGTGCCCTGTTGCAGAAGGTGTCTGCAGGGCAGAGCTGAGCACACAGTGGGTGGGATGGATTCTCTGAAATATGCGGTCAAAGGAACAGCCCTCAGCAGGGACATCTCCAGGTGGCAGAGACATGGGCAGGGAGGGAGAAGAAGCGGCTACCTGAAATGATATGGGAAGGGGGATTCAGGCACCTCCCTTCCATCCCCTGCAGTGCAGATGCCTTCCCTGGAGCAACTCCCTGGTCTCCTTTCCTACACAGTAGAGTCCCAACCCCTTAATATCACAGGGACACAGTCCTGAGTTGCCTTCCCAGCAGCTCAAGTGTCTGACTGCATCTGCCTGTCATGACTCTCTTGGTAGGAGAACCTTGGCATGTTCCTCTCCTGCTCCTGCTGCCTTTGTTCATCCCCTTCATTTCTCTGTGGTAGTGGGTGAGGATCCAGCTGCAGCTGACAGTGATGCTGCGTGTCCTGTCATGCAGGTGTATCCATGGAGAAAAAGCATCCAAATCCCCTCATATTCAGCGCTTTGGGGCCTGCCCTGCTCTTCCACGGCATCTCTGTGTTTTCTAGGAGCCCCTTGGAGAAGTCATATCAGCGCTACATGGTGGGATTCCCCATCATCCCAGGTGTGGTGGGGAAACTAGAACAGAACAAAAACAAGAACCCCTCAACTCTACTCTGCAGTCAAGTTTATTGGGAATGACAATGCTGGAGAGCTCTCTGGTATGACAAGTGGATTTAATCTGAGATCACCCCGTGTTCCTACTTACCCATTGCTGTAGGGTAGGACAGAATCCTGCAGAGCTCACTGCTCTCTCATGGACTGTCAGGCAGCACCAAGCAGAGTGTACAAAAAGGACCTTCCAAAAGTCTTCCTGAAAGGGGAGAAGCAGCTTGGTGAGTCTCTAGGAGCAATTTTTTTGTTTGTTTTTTTTTGTTTTTTTGACAGAAGTTAACCCACACATCTCACTGTCTTTCCTTCCATGGACAGGTCTCCATGCCAAGGGGAAGAAAATGTCCAACAGCAGCTTCATCACTGAGTTCCTCCTCCTGGCATTTACAGACAGGCAGGATCTGCAGCTCTTGACCTTTGGGCTCTTTCTGGGCCCCTACCTGGCTGCCCTCCTGGGCAACGGCCTCATCACCACAGCCATAGCCTGTGACCACCACCTGCACACCCCCATGTACTTCTTCCTCCTCAACCTTTCTCTCCTTGACCTGGGCTCCATCTCCACCACTCTCCCCAGATATATGGCCAGTTCCCTCTGGAACACCAGGGCCATCTCCTACTTGGGATGTGCTGCCCAGCTCTGGTTCTTTCTTTTCTTTATCACAGCAGAGTATTGTCTTCTCACCGTCATGGCCTATGACCGCTACGTGGCCATCTGCAAACCCCTGCACTATGGGACCCTCCTGGGCAGCAGAGCTTGTGTCCACATGGCAGCAGCTGCCTGGGGCTCTGGGTTTCTCTATGCTGCCCTGCACACGGCCAACACATTTTCAATACCACTCTGCCAGGGCAATGCTGTGGACCAGTTCTTCTGTGAAGTCCCCCAGATCCTCAAGCTCTCCTGCTCAGATGCCTACCTCAGGGAAGTTGAGCTTATTGTAGTTAGCATCTGTTTAGCATTTGGGTGTTTTGTTTTCATGGTGGTGTCCTATGTGCAGATCTTCAGGGCTGTGCTGAGGATCCCCTCTGAGCAGGGACGGCACAAAGCCTTTTCCATGTGCCTCCCTCACCTGGCTGTGGTCTCCCTGTTTGTCAGCACTGGCATTTTTGCCTACCTGAAGCCCCCCTCCATCTCCTCCCCATCCCTGGATCTGGTGGTGTCAGTTCTGTACTCGGTGGTGCCTCCAGCAGTGAACCCCCTCATCTACAGCATGAGGAACCAGGAGCTCAAGGATGCCCTGAGGAAGCTGGATGAATGGACACTGTTTCACAAACAATAACTTGCCTCCACTTCTCTGCACATTTCCGAGGGTTTACCTTAGTCCAGGAGTCTGCTTTTTTCTCCTGTGATAATCCTGTTTATAGGTAATTTTCTTAGCTCATACTCCTTGTCTTGAGGCTTGATCCTTTTGTGTCTGACCCTTGAACAACACTGTGTGAGATGTGGCCTGTCCAATAGCAGCTCTTCAGTAAAAGGGCATCTTCCAGGCGCAGTGCCTACACTACCTAAGGCTGTGGTGTCCTTTATGCTCTGCTGCACACGGCCAATACATTTTCAATACCCCACTGCAAGGGCAATGCTGTAGAACAGTTCTTCTGTGAAGTTCCCCAGATCCTGAAAGCTCTCCTTCTCAGAATCCTACCTCAGCAAAGTTGTGGTAGTTGTGGTCAGTATCTTTGTGGACTTCAGGTTTTTTTGTTTTCATTCTCTTATGTGCAGATCTTCAGCTGAGGATCCCCTCTGAGTAGAGATGGCCCAGGGTTTTTCCCATGTGTGTCTCTCACCTGGTCATGGTGTTCCTGTTCATCAGCACTGCCATGTTTGCCTACCTGAAGCCCCACCTCCATCTCCTCCACATCCCTGGATTTGGTGATGGCTGTTGTGTAAGCAGTGGTACCTCAAACACTGAACACCCTCACCTACAGCATGAGGAATGAGGAGCTCAAGGTTGCCTTGAAGAAACCGATGAGACATTTTTCAGCAGCCATAGACTGACAGACTGCCTGCGTCCCTCTGGAAAGGATTCCCAGTGTATGGTTTGAGATGACAAGCATGTCTTTCCTTTTTTTTTTTTTTTTTAACTTTTTTGGTGCAGATCTCTTTCTTAGATGGCGGCCTGGCATCTGTCTCAACTAGAGGTGCAAACATGAAGTGTCTGCTTGTTTTGTGTGGCCCAGAGAGTTTGTGTTAATAGGGAGCCAGGGTCTCTGTGTCTTTAAGTAGAAGAAATGAACTTGCAGCAACTTCTTTGTCTGAGAACCATCCTCACCAGGGCAGGAATGAATGGGAAATGGGAACACTTTCTTGGCTGCAGTAGTCTGGGGCAAGCTTCTCTGTCCCTGGGAAAGCAGAACGGACATGGGGAACCCCAGGGTCAGGGTTCTGATGCTGCTCTGAGGGGAAGGAGATGGCATGGAAGGATCTGAAGACTTTTCAGGATCTCCAGGAGAGGAGACCAGGGGCCACTAGGTCCCATTGACCTCCTTTACCTTGTCCCATGAATGGCCCCTGTCTCTGGAACTGACCACTCTGTCTCCTCCCCAAGGAGCTTCTGTGTCCTTGAGAGGATATGGGGCTGTGGGATGAGGGTGAGTTTGGAGGGAGCTGAACTGTAATGGAAAGTTCTCAGGAGAGACCATCAGTGTATAGGTTTTAGTGATCATGGGGGTTTGTAGTGCAGAACCAGGGCTCATGGACAGGAGCTGAGAATGCAAGAGAGGTGAGGATGGAGTGTGCCGTTTGAGGCATGAACAGATCAGGAGGGTGTCCCAGGGCATTCGTCACCCCTCAGCCCTTCTCATCAACATTAGCTGCTCACTACAGCTTTATGGAGGAGTCTTGCTGTGAGACCATCTCCATGCTCCTGCTTGACTGTGTTGGGGGAATGTTGAGAATGTTGAAAAGCCCTACCCAGCTTCTCTCCTGGCCCAGATCAGGGCTGTCTGCAAATCACAGTGTGGGATGTAGTTGAGGCTGGGCAGGGGTCAGGTGCTGGGGAAGGCTGCAAAAGTAGAAGGGCCATGGGGGACCTTGAACTGAAGGCTATCATTGGGATGATAATTGTCCCCACCCCTGTGAACAGACCCTGTCCTGTGCTGTGCCTGCACTGTGGAGCTGTAGGACCATGTGTGGAGCAGCAGGGCAAGGCCAGCACTGGATCGGAGGATTAACAGGGACCAAGAAGCAGCTACCAAGAGGTGACAGCAAGGACAGGCTGCAAAGAAGGAACCTGCACACATTGCCTTTGTTGTGGGGACATGTTTGAAAGGAAGGCAAAGCTCACCTGGAGTTGATGGTTGGGAGGAAAGTCAAGTGCAAAAAGAAGACTTTGATCACTGAGTTAGAGACGAAGACTCAGAAAGGAAAATGCGTGGCTGTTGCTGAATGGGGAGGGTGTTCTGGGGCTGAGGGACTCAATGCCTTCTGCACCGAGTCTTTGCTGAAAAGGTCTCCAGGTCTCTGTGATCAGGGAAAGGGTTCGAGGAGAAGGAGAGCACATATTGGCAGGAAATTCGTGAAACCCCACAACAACAAATGCCAGTTTCTGCCCCTGAGTAAATTAATCTTGGCAATGGTACAGGCTTTGGGCTGCCTGGCTGGGAGAAACCCTGTGGGAAAGGTCTTGGTGGGCAGCAAGTTGGAGATAGGAAGGTCTTGGGGGGAGCAGGCAACAGCACTGCACTGTTCCCACCAATATTGAATCAGTCTCATGTCTGTGGTACAAGACACAGGGACAAGAATTAATGGGTTGAAACAAGAGAAGGGCAGGCTACGTATAGGGAGAAATTTTTCCAATGTGAGGATAGTCAAGCACTGGAAGCTGTTTACCAGAGGGCATGTACCAGCTCTATGTCAGAAGGTGACCAAGAGGTTTTTGGCTAAACCCTGAATAATCTGGTCTGACCCTTCTTTGAGCAGGAAGTTGGTCAAGAAACCTCCTGAGGTGTCTTGCAGCCTGAATGGTGCTGTTCTTCCTTCCCCTTCATGTTTTCAAATTCCCCTTCAAGTTTTCTCATTAGAGAAAACTCTCAGGTTCTTCCTGACCACAGAAATATTTTACCTGAGAGACAGGGCTGCTTCACAGGTGCCCTCAAACAGCCTTGACCACATCATTTGCTTCTCTTTATATTCCACCCAGACAAGATCTTGTCTTTTGTGCTTGCAACACTCCCCAAAAAGAACAGCCTATGCTGTTTATCCTCCCCTCACTGGCCATGCGTTACTTGTTTTGTACTCTCTTTCTGTACATCTGAGATGGTTGTTTTGGTGTTTTCTATTTGGGGTAGGAAATCCATCAAGCACACAATTTTCTTGCTTTACCTGTGGTGTCCTCCAATTCCCCATATTGTTATCTTGTTTGAGGCACTGCTTCACCAGCTTTAAATGCTGCCACGTTGGAGTCTCAGTCAAAAAGGATCTTGACAGAATATTCTGGAAGCAGAACAAGCTTTTGCAGTAGGACAAGCTATGATGTGAGCAGCTGTGGACAGTCCTGAGAAGCAGGGGGTGGGAGTGATGATGGATGCCACATGAGCCAGTGGGTTTCCCATTTTGAAAAGAGGATGCAGAAACCGGAGGAGGTCCAGAGGAATTCTGTGGTGATGGGGTTAGGAGCACATGAGATGTGTGGAGAGGTAGAGGGAACTGGGTTTCTCTAGTCTGCTGAATGGGAGGCACAGAGCAGTTTAAAAGTAGGTGACACCTGCCTGGACAAGTGATGGAGTCATACTCTGCTACAGTGGCAGATGGTATGGCAGAGGCAAGAGCCACAGACTTCTTCCTGGGAGTTTCACACTGGGCAATGAGGAAAAACTGAGTACATGGATGATGCTGCCCTGCAGCAGCAGGACACCCAGAGACTCTGTCATGTCTATCTTTGGAAGTTTTCAGATTCAGCATCACAATGTCAAGATCAGCCTAACGCTGGAGTTGGTGATATCTTCTCTTGTAGTGGGAGGCTGGACCAGAGACCCCCAGCATTCCCTTTCCCAGAAACCCTTCCATGAGTGTGCTTTGCAGTATGTCCCAGGAGAAGGGATTCAGCTGGAGGTGTGTAGTAAGATAGGGTCTGGCGACCGGAAGATATCGCGCTGTACGGAAAGGCAAGACACCCCTCTCTCTCTCCTAGTAGCCAATAGCACTTAGCCTGTGATGTAAGCAGGCGGAAGTGACGTAGTGAACCCACACCATATAGTACTGTGTCGCACAGCATTAAACGCCATTTGCAGCATCCTCATATTGGTGTCAGTGCTCATTGGCCCAGAGACGGGGTGAGTGTTTGTCTCTGTGCCTCCTCGACCGGACGGGACGTTGCGGGATAACAACTGCAACAGAGGTGAGGGTCTCTACATGGAATCATAGAATGTATTGGGTGGGAAGGGACCTCCAAAGGTCATCTAGTCCGAGTCCCCTGCAGGGACATCTTTATAGAGCAGGGACATCTTTACTAGAGCAGGTTGCTTAAAGCCCTATCAAGCCTCACCTTGAATATCTCCAGGGATGGGGCCTTCACTACCTCTCTGGGCAACCTGTTCCAATGATCTACCACTCTCATATTGAAGAACTTCTTCCTAATACCCAACCTAAATCGACCCTTTTAAACCATAGTTTAAAACCATAACCCCTCATCCTATTGCTACATGCCCTTGTGAACACTTCTTCCCCAGCTTTCTTAGAGGCACCTTTCAGGTACTGGAAGGCTGCTATAAGGTCTCCTCAAAGTCTTCAGTTCTCCAGGCTGAACAACCCCAACTCTCAGCCTGTCTTCATAGAAGAGGTGCTCCAGCCCTTGGATCACTTTTGTGTCCCTCCTCTGGACATGCTCCAACAGTTACACATCCTTCTCGTGTTGAGGGCTCCAAAACTGGCCACAGTATATCAGGTGAGGTCTCACCAGAGCAGAGGGATTGAATCAGTTCTCTCAACCTGCTGGCAACACTTCTTTTGATGCAGCCCAGGATGCAGTTGGCCTTCTGGGCTGCAGATGCACATTGGTAGGTCATGTCCAGCTTTTCATCCACCTACTACCCCCAAGTCCTTTTCCTCAGGGCTGCTTTCCAGCACATCATCACCCAGCCTGTACTGATAATGAAGATTGTCCCGACTTAGGTGCAGGACCCTGCATTTGGCCTTGTCGAACCTCATGAGGTTCACCTAGTCCCACAAGATCTTGGCTGATCTTGGAGACCCTGTGGTGGGTTGACCCTGGCTAGAGGC
>NW_010314264.1:0-9626 GCF_000700745.2 Antrostomus carolinensis
CAGTGCCAGCCCAGTGAAACCACCACAGAGGAGCATCAGGAAGGAAAGATGAAGCCAAGATCAGCAGAAGGGACCCTTCAGCCCTGCATCTTGTCCCACCTCTCCAGCCCACCAATGCCACATGTCGGGCTGTACCGTTTCCTTCAACGGCAGCATTAAATGTGCTCACCCAGCTCCCACCCACTGAGACCCCCTGCTCCCCAAACCCCCTCTCCTAAAGGGTTCCTGCTTTCCCCCTCCAGCAGCCAGAGCAGGGCAGCTCGCACATCCCACTCCCAGAACACACCGGGTTTTTTCCTATACAACTCTCTCCCCAGTGCGTATTTTGCCATCACGAGTGTTAGAGATGGATGCGACAGACAAGGAAGCATTGTTGGGGCAGCCAGGCACCAAGGCATCGTATTCGGGCAGGACAAAGGCTGTTGTGTTTCTTCTGTGACAATAAGCAACGTGGGCTTACGCAGGGACAGAGCAGCTTTCCAAAACGCCCTTCTCCTCCCCGCTCTGGGAGCTGACTCCGCGGGTCCCCCGCCAAAGCGGAGGTGAGCACAGGAGCCGGGTGGTGCTGGCAGCTTCACCAGCTCTGCCCAAACAGAGCCGAACCCCAGCTGGGAACCAAGAGATGCCACGGCTGCATTCGGGGCATGTTCTCACCCCAGCCTTGCCCTGGGGGTCCCTCTGGGATGTTTGGTCCTGCTGGGAAAGGCGGAGGGCACAGGGCTGAAGCCTCCTTGCTCCCTGGGAAGTGGCTGCGAAGGCTCCCTACTTTGCTCAGGTCCAGCTGGGATGGGATGAAGGACGGTGAAGCAGAGCTCACCAGCAACGTGTGTCCTGGTGCCTGGGCTGCGATTGAGGCTGCAGAACAAACAGCAAATTACAGAAAGTGCCATTTGCTTTGCAACCACCTTTCTTTTCCAGGCCCCACCACTATGTGCTGGTGTCTCATCCTCTGCTTGCTCCATCATGGGTGAGGGGCTTTCTAAATAAAAAAATACCCACAAACTTGCTGCTCCATGGTGTTCCCTGTGGAGGGGATGGTGGAGAAGGCAGCTGCTCCCTGGCCCCGTCACTGTGGGCAAAGCAGGGCAGAATCTCCTCCAGAGTCCAAAGATCAGGGGTGGACGTAGCACACAAGGGAGAAGGGAAAAATAAGAATGAATGAAATGCCACCTCGGGCTGGGCTCTTCCATCCCTGCTTGCCAGGGAGCTGAGGGCAGAGACTTGCTCCTGCCTCTGCCCCACGGGCTCTGCCAGGGGCTGCAGGGGGGGAGAAAACAGCTTTGTCCTGGCTCTGCTCAGTTCTTCTCCAGCAGACCCAGAAACAGTCACCCACCTGCTTTGGTGTGGATCCCTCTGCAGGCCCATGATGCTGCAGGTGCTGTGCAGTTGAACCTGCTCTACCGAGGAAGGGAGGGGAGGTACAAACCAGACCAGAGCTAACCAAACAGTAGAGAGGCTTGCTTTTTTTTTTTTTTCCCCAAATGATGCTCCATCTTGGGGAGGACAAGGGAGCTCCTACATCCAGCTGTCATCCAGCCCTTACAAACTGGAAGAGGGGAGGTTTAGAATAGACATCAGGAAGAAATTCTTTGCTGTGGGGGTGGTGAGAAGGAACAGGAACAGGTTGCACAGAGAAGCTGTGGCTGCTCCTCCCTGGAAGTGTTGAAGGCCAGGTTGGATGAGGCTTTGAGCAACCTGGTCTAGTGGAAGGTGTCCCTGCTGCTGGCAGGGGGGTTGGAACTGGATGAGCTTTAAGGTCCTTTCCAACCCAAACCTGTCTGGGATTCTATGATTCTATGTCCCTAATGCTGAGTCAGCACCTGCAAGACTGGCCCTGGGCATGGGGGCTGCTGGGTGAGAAGGGACCTTTGGTGTGAGGATGCCCAGGTTTCACCTGTCCTGTCTTGCAGGACATCCCTGTACCAGCTCCTGGGGCAGCCGTACCAGGAATGAGCCCACCCCTGAGCAACGAGGGTCCCCAGTGGGCTCCTCATCCTGAGCTGTCCCAAGGTCCAGCCCTGCTCTGCGGCTCTCACATGTCCCTGCTTTACTGGAGCCAGGGTGACCCAACTGCCGCAGGAGCTGGTGAGCCCAGGCTTGCAGGCGATGCTCTGCTTTCCACCTGCAGGAACCGTCACCTGAACGCTTTCCTCATTCCACCTTGCAGGTGCTCGGCTTACTAGTGTGGGCCCTCATCGCCGACACACCGTACCACCTCCACGCGGCATATGGCTGGGTGATGTTCGTGTCCATCTTCTTCTGGATACTAACAGTCCTTTTCTTCGTGACTTACCTCCTGCAGCTTCAGCTGAAGTTCTATGTGATCCCCTGGCCCCTTGTGGTACGTAGGCAAGAGGGAGCAAGGCGGGTCCCATGTGGGGGACATCCTGTGAAGATGCTCTGAGAGGACCACTTAACTTTCAGAAGGAACTTCTTTACAGTGAGGGTGACAGAGCCCTGGGACAGGCTGCCCCGGGAGGGTGTGGAGCCTCCTTCTCTGGAGACATTCAAGACCCGCCTGGACGCCTTTCTATGTGATCTCATTTAGGTGTTCCTGCTCCGGCAGGGGGGTTGGACTGGATGATCTTTCGAGGTTCCTTCCAATCCCTGACATTCTGTGATTCTGTGTGACCAGGGCTTCAGGATCTTCTGGGCTGATGGAACAAAGTCCCCTGCTCTTTGCACAATGACATTGTTTCATTCTGCCCCTCAATTGCTTAGAAAACGCTCAGAACAGGGAGACAGGGAGCCCTGTATCAATCTAGAAAGTTACAGCCACCACATCACTGCTGCAGTCGTGGTGTCAACCAGAGTCCTCTCAGAGCAACCTGGGGTGCATTCAATGTGATGTTAACCTGAGGTTTGCTCTCAGTGTGAGGGGCTTGACCCTGGGGTCCTGTGGTTCTCCTGGGGAAGAGGGAGGAATGTGAAACTGAGCCTTTTGCTCACCCCTTATCCCAGCACGCGGGAGTCTGAGCCCAGATCTCACAACCTCCTCTTTGCCTTCCCCAGCTGATGATCTTCAACGCTGCAGCAACAGTCCTGTACGTCACGGCCTTTGTCACGTGCGCAGCCGCCGTCCAGCCCACGTCCTGGCGGCAGTGGGATTACAACCGGAGAGCTGCGGCGTCCGTAAGTGGTGGCAGGCATGGCGGGGGCGGCCTCTGCTCTCACGCATGGGGTGTGCTCCTCTTCCAGTTCTTCGCCTGCCTCGTGATGATCACCTACGGGGTGAGCACATTCTTCAGCTTCCGCGCCTGGAAAGGTCTCGGCAACAACGCGGCCACCAGCCAAGTGACTGACCACGCGTAAGGAGTGGACAGCAAAGCCCAGCCGTGGGCCACCCTGTGTCTGCTCACACTGGGCGTGGTGGCTCAGAGCCTCGAGTACCACCAGGTCTTGTTCTTGGACCAGCCTGTGCTGGCAGAGATGGTCAGTACTGGGTTGGGTGGACACTGCTCTGTGGTCTCTGATGATGCTTCCAGCTGATGTGCCCACAGCACAAACCCACCAGCACCGTCACCGTCAGCCTCTCCAGGAGGACACAGACTCACTGGAGGCTGAAGCTCCTGCTCATCCTTGGGGTTCATCCAGATCGTCACTGGCACAGCTCTGCTGAGGGGGCTCGGCCAATTCAGCACACTCCAGTACTAAAATTCACTAAACCAAGCTCCTGTCTCTGGTCATGCACAGCTACATGTAATTGCAATTAATGACATACAGAAATGGTGGCAGAGATGGAAGATGAAGGCTAAGCAAAGGAAGCAGTCTAAACTGTTCTCATACTGATTTCTGACAATTTGAAGAACAAATTTTATGCTTTCAATAAAAATCTTCCTAAACCTAGCACTGGAGTCTGCCAAGAAAAAGTTTGTCTTGTGAGAAGGCGGCATGGACAGCACAGCATGAAGTGGACAGCAGAGATGTCACTGGCAGAGGTGACATCCCCTTCCCACTGTATATGGGCATTATAGCCTGGCCCCAGGGGAGAAGGATTAAGTCCACAGGGTTCACCTCGCTTTGCTTTACTTCCGTGCACACGCACAGAGTGGTCATCCAGTACTGCAGGAACAGGGAAGAGGAGCTGAGGCTTCGATGCCCTCCCTCCTCTAGGCTCAGCGCAGAGGAGTGGGAATTCACTGACAATTCAGTTTTACCCGTTAGCTCCAGGTGTTCACCACAAATTAAAACTAAAGCTGCAAATGCTCTGGGAACACACACAGGGTCAGTGCTTCAGGAGAACGCAGAACCACGCTGCTCCTCCATGCTGCAGATGATAAATTCACCTTTTATTTCTTTTGGACACAGATTGGTGTTTGTCAGAACTAGAAGCGCTGCCCTGCCCGACACAACAACTTTTCCCTTCACGCCCTCCTTGCACAAGCTCATAAAAATAGATGAAATGGGTTCAATTTATTTCCCAATATTTCTGCACAGGAAAGCTGGTGCGCAGTGAGGTACAGCGCAAAATTTACCACGTGCTCTGAATGGGAAAAGTTTTCACAGAATCATCGAATGTTGTGAGCTGGGAGGGACCCACAAGGATCATGGAGTCCAACTCCTGTCCCTGCACAGGACAATCCCAACATTCACACCATGTCCCTGAGGGCCTTGGCCAAATGCTGCTGGAATCTTGTCAGGCTTGGTGCCATGAGCACCTCCCTGGGGAGCCTGTTCCAGTGCTCCACCACCCTCTGCCTCAAGAACCTTTTCCTCATGGCCAACCTCACCCTCCCCTGCCCCATCTTCCTGCCATTCCCTCTGCTCCTGGCATTCGTTGGTGGCCAGAGAGAAGAGATCAGCGCCTGCCCCTCCTCTTCCCCTTGGGAGGAAGTTCTAGACCCCCAGGAGATCTCCTCTCAGTCTCCTCTTCTCCAGGCTGAACAAACCAAGTGACTTCAGCCTCTCCTCACACCCTTCCCCTCTAAACCCTTCCCCAATGTTGTGTCCCTCCTCTGGACACTCTCCAGCAGCTTTGGATCCTTTTTCTCCTGTGGTGCCCAAACTGCCCCCAGTGCTGGAGGTGAGGCCACCCCAGAGCGGGATGATCCCCTCCCTTGCCCGACTACAGCTTGTCCAAGAGGCTGAGGAAATGTAACCGCATTAATGGGAGGTGTAAATTGAAAAGAACTGGACAAACTGTGTGAGCCCCTCGCACATTTGGCTTTCAGTGAGCTAAATGAAGGGTCAAGTTTCCACAACTAGGAATATATATAAATCAGTAACAGTAAGAAAATTAGCCTCGTCACGCGTTATTATGACAAAGTTAAAACTCTTAAAATGTGAAGTCAGACTTGCACACAGAGTCTGTTATATAGAGAAATTTAATCTCTTTCAAAAGCTTCTCTGCCTGGTGGAAAATGCATCAAACCAGGGACGAGTGACAGGAGTGTCGCAGAGGGATGAGTTATTCTGGGAGCGGCAGCCCACAGAAAACACAGACAAGAGAGCAGCACGGGGGCAGAACAGTATTGCAGGAAACACTGAGATAAAATTCCCCATTAAAATAAGAATTCATCCCCAACTGTGCCTTGTAGCCTCTGAAATTCCAAGAGACCTCGCTTGAAATACAAGAGAGCTCCCTTTAGAAAAGAACCGCTTGAGGTGCTCACTTACACTGCCATTAGTTGAAGTAATTAATTGAAATAATTGTAACAGGAAAGGATGAAATTTTTTTTCAGTAAACAAAAATGGCAGGGATGTTTTTAGTTTTAGCTGCAAAAAATTATTTTAGCTCAACAATTAACAATTAAAACATGTCAATGGGAATCTTTTAAAATTTGATAAACTCTGTTCTGACATTGAAAAGTCAACGTGATATAAACAGGTGAGAAGTTAAATGAAGAACTCCAGTCCATACACTGTCAGCAGAAAACCAACTAGATTTTAAGAAGTCTTACATTTCTCTGATGTTAACCTCAGGATTCACATGGCAGGGGAGCTGCAGCTCGTTTGTATTAAAAACATGACCCACTGTTTTCATAGTTTGATTTTTTTTTTCTGGGAATAAGCATCATCTCTGCTTGCTAAGTCCTCATGCATGCCCGAGCACAGACCTCTGGGCTCATGGGAAAAGCTGCTCTTTACGGCACAGGGGGTGAATAGACCAGTAAAAACCTGTGAATCCTGGTGGGACAACCCCAGCTGATGGAGCTTCACCGACTTCACTGCTGTCAAAAAGCTCAGGAACATGCATTTCAAACCACAGTACTGCAGCTTGGCATTTTCAGGGATGTACTCTTGTTGCCTTAGCAGGTTACTGCTGCTGAAAAGAGAATCAAAATGAGGTGGTGTGGTGTTGACCGGAACAGAAAACCTACAAAACTGCTTGTGATCAAAACAAATCAAAAAAAAAAAAGGAAAAAAAAACCCAAAGAAATTTCTTGCAATTTTTAATTTTGCTTCAGCTTCTGGCTTTCACCATTCAAGCCTGACAAGCATAAATTTATTGCAGGAGATTTAAAAAAAAAATCTTTTTTAAAGGAAGTGTGTGTGTATCTGAGTATGTGCACTTATGAGGGAGATTTCAACATACTTTAATAATTCCAGACAAAAAACTGTAGAGCCTTAAGCATAACACACTAGAAACCTAATGAGATTAATTACCGCAGCACTCATAAATGTAGTATATGCAGAGTCAAAATATTAGGACTGCCAGCCAGCCTTTAATGAGCCATATTAACGAGGGTGGTCAGACAGTGTCCTAGGTTGCCCAAGGAAGCTGTGGCTGCTCCTCCCTGGAAGTGTTGAAGGCCAGGTTGGATGAGGCTTTGAGCAACCTGGTCTAGTGGAAGGTGTCCCTGCTGATGGCAGGGGGATTGGGACTGGATGAGCTTTAAGGTCCCTTCCAACCCAAACCATTCTATGATTCTATGATTATGGGCTGTCAACAAACCTGCGTAATGTTTTTATGGCACAGGGTGAGCAGACCAGTAAAAGCCTGTGAATCCTGGTGGGATTACATCTTGTAAGTATGGTTTATTTTTGCCTGCGTGGCAAGGAGTCTTCGCTAGCATTCAAAAACTATTTCAGTTGAAAACCAAAGTCCTAGTACTGTTGAAATCACCGTTGGACACCAATAGCAACAGGATTTCACCTCCTTTGTTCTTGTAAGACATTTCTTATCCATAAACAAAAAATCTGTAACGGCCTGGCCATTGTTTTCCTTTGTCTAGGCCAGGTCCTCATCAGGTGACAGCCACGCATCAACATCATCTCTGCTGCTGAAGGGCATCGACCTGCTGTGGGACAGAGCAGAGGGTTCTGCTCACAATCAGGTGTTTT
The DNA here is from genome assembly GCF_000700745.2 of Antrostomus carolinensis. Lineage (NCBI taxonomy): Eukaryota > Metazoa > Chordata > Aves > Caprimulgiformes > Caprimulgidae > Antrostomus > Antrostomus carolinensis. The sequence continues at coordinate 7,285 of NW_010314264.1, forward strand.
AATCTACTCTAAGGCTTTTAAAGACGCATTCGCATCGCCTGAGCACATCATTAAGCAGCAGATTAACATGTCTGAACAGCATAAGAACAGAGGGTCCCTGTAGCTCCAAATGCATTTTAATTCCAACTGTCAACAGAGATGTGCCTGGGGTTTTGTGACAGGCTTATGGCTACAGCTCCACCAGGAAGTCACTCCTCGATTTTTCAACAGATGCTGAAAAATGCATTGCTGCTCTAGTGCTGCCAACAGTTTAATAGCAAACCCTTTCCCTCAGCATGCTACTGAGAGCAGTAAATAACATGGTGGGAAATATGTCTGTGCTCAAACTGTTGTCAAGCTTCTATTACTAGAACTAGTGCAGCTGTGCCACTGCCAAAAAGAAAGTCAGAAATCATATACATAGGCCTGATTTCAGTTTATCACCGTTATTTCTCCCAATATAGAATAGCTGAGGCCTGAACAAAAGTGAATCGGAGAACTTTGCACATTAACGATGAAACTTATAAAAGCCAGAAAGCAGATTTACACACTTGCATATTAACTGCCAGAGCTGAGAGGCAGCCTTATGCTAGAACATCTACATATTAAACATCATACTCCATTAGAAAGCTGTAGTGCTTAAGATCATATTAACTACTTGAAAAACCAAGCCAAAACAAACCAAGCAAACATTGTCAGGGAGGAACTCAGAGGTTATGTATTCGCACCTGTCCTCACAAGAGCTGGAGGGACATACTTTCTTTACACTGTCTTCTTGAATTTGAGAAGTTCTATGTTTTAGGGCAATGGTGAAGATGCCAACCCAAATAACAGGCACACAGGTCTATTTATTGTCCTCTCAGCATGCTGGGCTTCTCAGCATGCACAACGGCTAGGCTGATGTACAAATACTGCACATTTATTAAAAACAATTACTCTGGTAGAGCTGAAAATTTATTCTGTGGTCACTGAATACCAACCAGACTTCAAAAACAACAGTTTCTAGGATCAGGCCTCTGAAGGTACAGTCTGGAGGGTGAAGGAGTTTTCATCATGTAAAAGCACCTCAACTCTCATGACCTTTAGTGTTTTAATGTTCATAATGAAAGCAGTAGCACTCATCTGGAGAAGGAAAGTAGTGCATAAACTGTTCTAAAAGGAGGATATTGATGATTTGTTTAATGAAGTCACCACCAACTCATTGCTTGAATCCAGACTTTGACCTTCTTTTTCCTAGAAAAATGGAAGAAAAATAAATCCTTGACTCAATGCTGTTTTGTAATAAGCAGTTAAAAAAAAAATGAAACAAGCAATTCAACAAGTTCTGTTTGTTACATCAAATCAGTATCAAACTACATGTTACCTGAGCATCTATGCAGCTTGCTGTGAGACTTGAAAATTGTCTAGCAGAGCATTTACTTTCTCCTGCTCATATCTGTAGATGAACCCAAACTTCAAGAATGCATCGTGCAGGAATCTCTGAAGTAAGGTCGCTGTCGCTCTGCCAGCCATACGTCCAGGTCAGAGCAGAGTTTTGCTTCTATCTGGTCAGGACCACCCAGCCAGCAGGCTCACCTAGTGCTCCAGGAGCTAGAGAAATCCAGCTGCTGGCATTTGCTTCTCAGGTGACCCCAAACCCCAACTGAAGCCAAAAAAAAAGAGACACGGACTGTCTCTTTCTCCTCAACCTGCCCCCATTTTCACAAAACTGAAAGGGGTGGAGTGAGGTGGCAGAGGACAGAATAACTCTGACAGCAACTTTGACTCTTTTGCTCCTTTGTCAAATGTGACTGGACAGACATGCTTACAGGTATTTCATTTCCCTAGGAAAAAGCTCATTCAAAAACCTTAATACTCCTGTTTGTTTGTTTCTCTGGACTGGACAGAGAGAAGAAGAAATACAAATGGAATAAGCTTAAAAAGCTAATTTTGGATGGGCTGGGGAAAAATAAAATAATTAATAAAACATTATCATAGAATTACAGAATGGAGAGGGTGGGAAAGGATCTCTGGATGCCATCTGGTCCAAACCCCCTGCTCAAGCAGGGCCACCCAGGACCATGTCCAGACGTTTTTTTAATACATCCAAGGATGGAGACTCCACAACCTCTCTGGGCAACATGTGCCAGTGCTCGGTCACCCTCACAGTAAAAAAGTTTTCCTTTATGCTTAGTTGGAAATCAATGTTCAAAGATGCAGAAAGCGTGTGTTTCTGAAGAACTGGCTCCACATGCCAGCTTCACTCATGTATTCCAGAAATTATTAAATGTGCATTTTGAGTTTAAACAGCCACCCAGTGGAGTTATTTTCCTTTTGACCCTGTACAGCCTTTGAATAAATCACAGAATCACAGAATGTTGGGG
>NW_010314265.1:0-20216 GCF_000700745.2 Antrostomus carolinensis
ACCCCTACCATTCTGTGATTCTGTGAAAATATTGTTTATCCATGTGGCATCACAACTATTGCGAGAAAATTTTTTCCACCCAAAAATAGAAACATTTTCAGAAGGAAACACATTGATTCCTAGGTTATAATGATCTTGTGTGCTTGGGATTTGGGGTTGATGGGTGTTTTTTCACCCACTTTGTGTTTTCTTACACTTCTACCAGTCCTTGGGATTTTACCAGAAAAGTTATAATGATTTTGTGTGCTTGGGATTTGGGGTTGATGGGTTTTTTTTCACCCACTTTGTGTCTTCTTATACTTCTACCAGTCCTTGGGATTTTACCAGAAATTTTGAAAAATTAATATATTCCTGAGATTTGCTTTTCTGTGGACAAATAACAACTCTTTCTATCCTTCCCTAGTGTTGATCTTTAATAAGAGACTAAACGCAGATCAGCACCCCACTGAGCAGTACTTTATTCAATAAGTGTCTAATAAGTTTTTTACTAAATTGCTGAATTAGGAATAACAGGAACCCAATCTCCATAAATTGACCTTTTAGCTTCAGCTGAGAAGCTAACTGCTGAATAATAATTATAAATAAAGAAATTCTGAGAAAAAAATAAAAACAACAAGAAGAAGCAAGAGAACAGCAAGGTGGATGTTGCTCCATGAGACAAAATGTAAGCAAGAACCAATGGTGACATCAAGGGAGGGAAGACCGATGTCCTCACCAGCAAGGGTGCAGTCCAGCAGTGCCTGAGAGAGGAGGACAGGGTAGGACCAATGAGAGGAAGCAGGTTTCAGCAACGGCCATGTGATGACCATGCAATTCCACAGTGACAAGGAAAGACCAAGGCCAAGCCACATTAGCAAGGCAAGGATCAGCAAGATAAGGAAGCAAGGTACAAGGATACCTATGGTGTAGGGCAGAGAGGAGGCAAGGTTGAGCACTGCAGAGCCTCTTGGTGTATTCAAGATCCTGACAAAAAAGACCAAACTTACCTCAGAGTCAATCAAATCCATATTCAGAATTTTTAGTAAGATATGAAGAAGTAGAGACTGAGAAGGGGAGAAGAGCAAATATTTGCTTTGGTACAACATGTTTATAAAGAATATTTATAAAGAAACAAAGAAAGCTACTTTCCCAGAAATGTCAGTGCTGGTGCTACTCCTCTTACACAAAGGAGCAGGTGGTGCAGCATATGTGTGTGGTGTGTGAGCTTCTTCACCATTACAGAATTTAAGACTGTGTTTCTTACCTCCTAGGCTTTCCCCGGTATGTCATACAGAATAAGAAAAGATACGTAATGGTGTAAGGTGACCTGATGTTGGCAACACAGAAAAAAAATGTGTCATTTGCATCAGGTAACTTGTCTTGTTAATCTAGACTCACTGATTAATGGATTTTGACCACATTTATGAAAAAGAATAATTTCCCGATCCTTTAAGTCCACAGCCAATTTAAAAGACTGCTTAGTGGGGATGATCGTTCCAAATAGGTCACTTTATTAATCTAAGCAGTTTTGGATTCTCACAGGAAACACTATTCCAGGAGTTTAGATGAAAGCTTCATCTTACAAGCCAGACTCCCTAACTTTAACTATTGGGACAATATTTTCAATGGAGAGTTATAATATAAACAGACAAAATGCCTTAAAAGATACAAAAAAGTTAAAGTATGTATTCTTTTTCTTGTTTTCTTTTTCTTCTTTCCTACTAGTGAATGACTTTTGCTCTTTTTTACAGTTGCCCCCTTTAATTTACCAACACACACCTAATAAATTGCAAGCACCCTACTTTTGCATGTAAGTTTAATTACTGGTTCTGAGGGTCTTAATTTAAAAGAGAGTTGGACTCCTTGGCTTATTTAGGATGAGAATGCTAGATCTTATTTATTTAAGTTATTCACTACCTCTTAAGGAGAATTGGGTATTTCACAAATTAAATTAAGATAAACAATTTTAGTAATGGCTTTCTGTTTTAGATGGTATCTGTATGCTTAATATTATTGAAAGTCAGAAGAGAGGGAGAGATGGAAGAAGGGGACTTCTTTAAAAATCTCTTTTGGTATCTATCTGAATTTTATTATTTTTTAACTTCTTTTAAATAAATATCTGTCAAGTGCTAACTGAAGGATGCAGAAGTCAAAAAGTATACTCACCAAAGTAAAATGAAGTTTATAAGGTCTGTTCCAGGAAATGTTAGCAAATAAAAAGGTGACATACATCACTGATACATCTCCGATAAAGGTAATTGACAGTTCAGTTAAAAAAAAATAAAAAAAGGGAAAGAAAATATAATGCTGCACTTGTTGCTATGATTTATTGCAACAGTTTATATAGATGTTGCAGCAATCCACAAACACCAAATACATTTAGAAATCTATTCAGTGAACATGGCATAGTAGCTTTGATTAGCCTAATCTTCCTAATAAAGGTATTTAAATTAAAATGTATAGAAAAAAATAATGACTGCAGAGTCTGCTACAGAATTATTTTAGTAGAAAATCCTAATGCCATAAAGTGTACTATTTGATACACACCAGTAATACAATCCTAATCTCATAATAAATCATGCAACATTGACAGATCTCTAATCTCTTATATTACAGTACAACTTCTGATGTTTTTCTAATATATTTTACTAAGTGACTGTTTCCATGGACATGTACAAGAAAATGCTGTTATATAGTATATATGTTTCTGTATTAATTCAACATCTGTCACATTTCAGACCATTAAATTTTGATGAACAATGATAAAACAGAATCTTTGATAATTTCACATGGAAAGAAACCTACTTTTCCCACAACCCATTTTCTGTAGTCAGGTTTTCTCTTTTTCTTGATCTTACCAATATATTTAACTCTTCAAGGAAGAATGCAGATTAGCCTTTTTTTTTTTTGGAGGACACAATCCTCTTTAATTTTTAATGTAATTTAATTTTTTGTCCTATGCCTCTCACAGATTAGAGTTATGTCAGTAGCTTCTGGAACTGACATTTTAAAAAATATTTCTTGGTTCTTTTATTGCTGGAAAGATCAATTAAATTTTACTAAGATTAAACTATATTTGATTCAGAAAGTGCCTTTGAAGAAATCTGGTCATAGATGAACTAGATCAATGGTTTATTTTCTTAAATTATAAACTCTTCTATTAATATAGTGCTATGGAAGAAAATTTGTCCTGGAGTCCATTTCCAGTAAGAACTGTAAGTCACAATATCATATAGCATTTACCATCTATGGGCAGCAGAGAATCTGGAGCTTCTGATGCAAACATATATTTTTAACAGTAAGAGTGGGTTCCAGAGGATGTTTGCTTCCAGTTATGACCTGTTACAGCTTGATGTAACCTATTTACCCACATAAAGGTCTGTGTGTAATAATGGGTCTGAAAGATGTGTAAATAAGCAAAGTGATTCGAAGTGTAATTGCAGGAATAGACGAATATGGTTTCACTATCTACCCTCAGGCAGCAACTGGTGTTTGATTTTTATGTCACCTACAGATATATCTCCATCCCAAAGGCATATGAAAAAAACAGCAATATCAAGTAGACAATAATTTTGAAGCTATTGCAGAGAAAAATAACAAAATATTCACCTGTAAAATCACCAAGCATTTGTTCAGACATTTGCAAAGGTAGGCTTTCCTGTCATACCTAATCCGATATAGCTCTGAGATGCAGCCCAGTCTTTTTCTCTCCCCTTCCCCTATATCATCCATCTTTATGCAGCTTCCCTGAAGGATGAGTTGGTTCAGCTCACTGATGACAGAAACTACATTTCTCAGCATGTGGGAGGGAAGAGAGGATTCATTTTCTATCAGATGAGTGAATCAGCCAACTCATCCTGTCAGCTCAAGCTTGCAAGCGAAAAGAGTGTGTAGATGGTAAACAGGACCTTTCAGTAGCTATCTGAATCCAGATGAAGTGAAAAACTGTCTTTGTATTCTGCAGCTGGGAATCCAAGAACACATGTAAGATTACCTGGAAAATCCTCAACAGAAATCACACTGTCAGTTTATTCATGCAAAAAAGGTTTTTTATCTTTGCAAACAGAATTACATGTACCACGTATACCACATTTTTGACATGAGTCTGAAGTCTCCACTTTGCTGCATTTTGCCCAGATGTTTTCCCAGAGACACCACCATCTTGACTGAGGGGCTGAGCTGTGTCCTGCAGTGGGTCTATTGGAGCTGGCTGTCTCCATCATGGAGGCAGTTCCTGGTCCCATGTTACCCTGTCTGCACATTAAGGGCCAATTGCACCAAAACCTATTGCTTTCAATATCTTTAAAGTATAAATTACCTGTCTGTGAAGATATTAATTTTCCTTGGGGAGTGTGAGTTTATAGGTCTTTCTAACAATGTCCTCACCCTGTGAGGTCCTTCTGGATCCACAGCAGTGATAATGATGTTCTCAGTTACACAAGTCTGGTTTCACTGTCCTAGAGTCTAACCTGTACTCAAGTGTCCCTATTCCTACTTAGACAAACAAACAAACAAGCCCTTTATCAGTCTCACATATTTTTCCTGAGGTAGCTTTTGCTTTAGTCATACATTGTTCGTCTACAAGACATGCTTCTTAGTGAACCCTTCTTGGATAAACCATGTCAGCATTCTAGATTTTATTATTCTTTGGTTTTAAGATTTAGCTATATGGTGTATGACGAAGATCGTGGCTAAGCATGATAATATTTTGATGGCAGTACTGAGCCAGTCTAAAGATCAGTCTAGCTCTAGCCTTTTATACTGTCTGAGATGTGTAGGAAAAAATAGCTAACTAAAAGCACAGAAAAAACCTGACTATTTTGTCATACCATTCCAGAAATCATGAGGTAAGGACCTTTTAGAATTGTAGCTTGTACACCAACTGCATCTTTCCTAACAGCCAATTATATAAATTTATTGAAATGATTTATATTTTATCCTTTAGAAATTAAAATATTGTCTATATAGTAGTAGTTTATTACAGATGTTGTTCTGCATTATTGCACAGAATTATGAAGTCCTGTAGCTCTTCTTATTTATCTTTAGGTTAAAAAAAAAAAAAAATATTGACCTGCACACTCTGATTTTAGGTAATTTATAAACACATTAAACAGTGGAGGCTTAAGTGAAAAAAGTAATTTAAAAAAGAAAACAAACAAAGAAAAGAGAAAATACAGTCTATTAATATCTGTATCATCTTTATGAATTGGAAACTCATTTCCAAGACCCAGATATGCTACCAGTGTGATCCAAATATTTATTAGCCTGTGAATCAAACTGGATTTAGGGACTTGGTCAACAATTTCTTAGTTCAGTTACACATTCTTGCTCTATTATGCTTTCATCGTTTGACTTCTAACCTGAGACCAAATTTTCCGTTGCTTTGTCTCATTTTTCCCTTTTTACCTGAGTACTGAGAATTTGTAGTCAAAATTAAGAAGTTTGCTGTGTATCTATTTCAGTTTCACTGTTTATGTGATTAATTTGATTTGACATTTAGCCCAACATTTACTTCACACACTTTATATTTTAATGTTATTTGCAATCTTTTTTTTTCAAAATTAAAGTTAAAACTAATCTTTTTCCCCAAATTGTTACATCTTTATCATTCAGATACAAGTGAAAAATTTTATAATGAAACAATATTTTTAGCATTTTGTTACCAATCAGGCATCAAAATGAAGTGAAAATAACAAAAATAATTACTTTGTGCTATAAATTTATTAGAAAAATTACTTTAAAATACAAGAAAAATGTACTCTCTGATTTAAGTATTGCATTGGGTTTATGTGGCAAGATTTTGGTAGCAGTAGGGATTGTAGGTGTGGCTTCTGTGAGAAGACATCAAAAGGTGCCCCTATGTCAGGCAGAGCCAGTTCCAGCTGGCTCCAAGATAGACCCACTGCTGGCCAAAGCTGAGTCCAGCAGCAAGGTTGGTAGCATCTCTGTGATAATATATTTAAGAAAGGTTAAAAACTGCTGCACAACAGCAGCTAGGAGAGGGGGGTCAGAATATGTGAGAGAAACAATATGATGGGAGGAGTAAAAGCTTTCTGAAGTTTCTATTGTAACTTATTGTAACAGACGGACAAGGTGGAAAGAATGGTAAGTAGAAACTAGAGAGCAGAGGGAAATATATGCAGCAATTGTGCAGGAAAACATCAGAACAAAAGATGTGTCTTATTGGGTCAGACCAATCATCCATTTATCTATCTGTCTTCAACATTTGCAATAGGAAATACGATGCTGGAAGACACAGTAAGCCAGATCCCTTCTCTGACTCACAGGCATCATACTTTGCTAATACCAACAACTCTTGTTACAGAAACATTAGAGGATACATCTCTGAGAAAGGAAGATAAAAAAAAAATAAAAAATCAGTGGTTTCAGTAGTTTCTTGAAAACAATAATAAAATGATTTTTAAAAATTTATTTAAAAGCCCTTTTATCTCTTGTTCTAGAAACCACTTTTAACAAAGCAGAAAAACTCCTTGTTTTGTAGAATGTGTCTTGTTAAATGCCAAATAAAGAACCATGATGTAATGTATGGCATAGTAACATTGTCAGGTATCTGAAAAGGAACTGTTCATTCTCACTTGATAGGAGTTGGAATAAGCATTCCCAACCTATATTTCACTCAGTCAAATTTAAACTCTTAGACTGATGCTGTAACACACATTACAAGATCCAAGTTTCCTCAGAAATATTTTTTTTTCTGCCTGTGGTTTGTTCATGAATGATTGAAATTGCATCTTTTCTTCTAAGCTGCGACTGTTACATTAAATCAGGTAATATTTTTTATATCCATGAATAAGTTGCATTGACACTTAATTTCCATTGCATATTGTCAGTATAATAAATGACTCTGATGTTTACAGAAAATAAATCCTGAAGAATTTAATGTGTATTGCAATCAATGGAAAGATGGTTTTTAAAGGAAGGGATAGTGATCTAGGATGTTTCCATCAGAGTAGATATGTACCAAATCTTTCTTGAAAGAAGAAAACAATTTAGAAGTTTTTAATCCATGGAATAGATAAAAATGTCAGTGTTAGAAGTCAGTATAAATTACTGGCCGAAGCAGATAAATACTATCCAAACATGTAACTGTAGGAACAGAAAAAATAAGACTGCTTAGTTTTTAAAATGTTTACTCACTTAGTTGAGTATGTGATTTACTATAATTCTGTTATTGCCTTACTGCATAGTTACTACCAGTTTTTCAAATTAATGTTTTTGTACATCGTTATCTGTGAAATTTTCAAAGCAAATATGTTGGATAAGCCTTCAATGCCTGTTGAGCACACAGCCACTAATGTGACATTGCCTGGAGATAAAAGCATCATTGTTCTGCATGCTTTTGCATACGGCTCTGATTTCCTTACTTAGTTGAAGGTCATTATTGTCAAACCACAGCATGTTCTCAGAAAGATCAAGAGTTTTCCCAAGAAAGAATAATGATAACATGGTACAGTGGAAATTAAAAAGTTAAAAGCCAATATAAACTACTGATCAAAGGAGAGGAATACTGTCAAAGGAGGAAATTTTATTTTTATTTAAAAGACTGAGATGCTTATACAGAGGAATAGATAATTGTGAGATACATTTTAGATCTAGGGAAAATTTATGTTTTCTTCATATCAAAAATGTTTTGGTTTTCTTGTTGCTATTTGCTTTTGGTTTGCTTTGTGCAACTCTCCCTCTCCCACCCCCACAGGAAAAAGCATTTAAACAATTTGTGCTGAAACATATCTATGCAGCAAGATAAACTTGGTGGTTTATATCTAAATATTAGATATAAATGTGTCAGTATTATTCTGAGGTCAAAAACTTAGGTTATGTTGTTAGATAAAGTGCTAATTTCTTAGTAAATTATTACTGGCATATGCAAGGCTAAAAATAAAATTTAAGTACATCTTGTTCCCTGTTTTATGCTAACATGTTTATTCATTTCTTAACTGATCTTATGACAAAAGTTGATTTTACTCTGAATAATAAGTACTCATCAGAAGAATGAAAGAAGTTATAATTATAGGAAGGAAAATGGATGTAAGGTCAGTGAAGTAGGATGAAGCAAACACTTGAAAGGCTGAAGTTAAAAAAGGTGTTTTACAAGAAGCTAAAGAAGACAGTGGAAGATAAAAAAAAAAATAAAAAAAAAAAAATTCCTGTCTTTCTGACATGGAGAACTGTCCTGATCTTGGCATTCTGTAAATGTTAGTGATTTCCAGTATTTCATTCCACCAGTGAGTAGCACATTCTGGTATGTCCATTATTGATGCTCTTGTGATATGTTGATGATTATTTAGTTAAGAAATGCAGATTCCTGCAGCAGGCTAACCAGATAAAATCCAACCATGGAAGCAAACAAAAAAATAATGACTTAATTCTGAACTTGTGCACTGGTTTATTTAGAGTTTTGCCACAAAACTTGGATAGGTCACCAAGCTAATCTGTGCATTCAGCCTTCTCAGAACTTCATCTAGTAATTGATCCACTTCTAAAAGTTTGAAAATCAAACCAAGGATACTGCCCTAGTTTTCAATCCTTTTCAGTCCTCTTTATCCATCCAGATAAGCACATCAGACATAGTTTAGATGCATTTGGTGTGGGCTTGAGGCATATGCGTAGCCTTGGTTACCTCTTATGATGCCTTCCATCTCTTTGATCCATCTTAAAAACAGCTCTTGTAATAAGATCAAAGACTATGTAGTGCTCATATATGCACAGATTTTAAAACCTACCTAAAGGTCATAGCCATGCCAGCAGATAAGGCATAAGTCAAAGATTGAATAACATTTTCATAAACATTTTTCTGAATGCAAATATTTCTAATAATGATAATCCCAATTAAAATCACATGCATCTAATTGTGGCTTTAAAAGATCTTTTAAGCTTGAAAAGTATCGTCATAAGCTTTTCTTCTTGTTCCAAAGTACATATGTTCAAAGCGACTGAACAGGTGAAAGAATGAGGGTTTGGTGGGGTTTTTCAAAGAATCCTAGAAAAAATATTTGAGGTATAGCACTGTATAATGTGATTATTTCATCTTTGTTTTGCAGTATTTTGCTTTTGTAAATCAAAAATGCTAGTAAAACATGATCTTGATTATTTTAATTTTTGCCTGTTTTTTAATACTCCTTTGGCATTAAATGGCTTCCAAATAACTTCCAAGAATCTACTATTTTGCAGCAAAAAATGGAATGCAGAAAAGTAATTTCTATCAGATGGCTACTGTTACCTTCTGTGTATAAGCCTATTTTTTGAAACAGTGATTTTCATCATGCTAGAATTTAATTTGAACCATTCTGAAATGACAATTATTATGAACTATATTAGCATATTTATTTTCCTGACACTAATGTTGTCATCTTTTTATACCCTCCTGCCTAACCTACAATAGCTCAGTGTTAGGAGTACATTTAAATATATTACTATATTTGAATAACTATATATTTGAATTTTGTAAAAAAGAATCACCAAGTGTATGAAAAATTATCCTTATTTTTTTTCTTTTTAATAGTTATTGAAATGAGCTGATGCTGCCAGTGGTTAAATTAGTGAATTCTCAGGGGTGAGGCGTTATTACTAATAGCTTGCATCATAAATGTTAAATTACTTTATATAAGTTGACAAGCAAGTTGATTAATGCATTAATTTGCAATACTGTGAATTCTTAATTAGGTGATACATAGGTAAATATCTGCATTTGTGCCACAGCAAGATATTTGCATTGTAAACAAAGGAAAAATATATGTATACATATACCTAAATAACTGTGAGGAGGAAAAACATAGAGATGCACATCTCATTTTAAATTCAAGAAGAAATTAAATCCTCTCAGTGCATAAGTACCCCTCGATGCACGCAACCGGTAAATAAAGTTCTATAATATGAATTTAAAAAGTGATGTAAGAGTTAATATAGCTGTCAGATCAAAGGTTGTCTATCTGGCTCTGAAAGAAGAAAAATTCCACTAATTCTTGCAATTCTTCAGACTCCAGTGGATGTTTTCAGGATTCCATCTGATTTTTTTTTTTTTTTTTTTATTTTGCATCCTGAGTTGACTGTGTCCTGTATCTCATACTAACACTTAGGGTAAAAGTAATGTTAGCTATATATGTCTCCTTCACCACTAGTTTCCCAGTTTCCATGCTCATTTTCTCCCTAAACTGATGGGAAGGGGTCTCAAGAGTATCTTGAGTTCCTAAACTATCAATTAACCACAAAATTAATCGATGACCATGCAGAAAAAGGAGATGGGGAATACAGGCTTCAAATTATGTGAGTTGTAAAAATAGACATTTGGCAGACACTTGGCTCTAAATGGTTGCTGAGGAACAGAAACCATGAATAAACTGTAGAAACAAAGAGGAAAAGAGCATGTCAGTGAATATGCATTAAAATGGAATGAGAGAAAAACTGAAAAGAGTTTGAGGGGTACAGAAGACAAAGGATGAGGAAAGACCCTTGTACAATAGCTTACAGAAAAGAAAAGAGCTCTGAAGGAAATAATACAAAAGAGAAAAGAAGGGTAACACAATAAAGTTCTAATAAGAATAAAATATGTCTTATAAGTAACATAACAATAAGACACTAAAGAATTCAGTGCCAGAGAAGATGGATTCATTAAGACAGATTAATATGGTTAAGGGAGAAATGCATTCTTTCCCAAGCTGATCTGAAGATAGACTGACATTTAATAAAAAAGGCGTGATGCAGCTCAGTGTTTCTCTTAAACAATTGTAATACCTGCACCTACAATTAAAGTTTGGTTTTTTTATGCATCAGGATAAAGTCAGTGTCACCTAATCAGAATGAACAGTTTCCCTTTAAGTAAAAACTAAAAAAATAAACATCTAAATAAAACTATCACTGGCTGGAGCATATCTAGTATTTTGCCCCACCAATGGGACAGGCTGACTGCTGTGCTGGAGTTGTCCACCCTGAGTGCCTGATGCTTGCTTACTGCTTGCATACATGGAGCCAGTGGGTGGAAAGGAAGCTTGGGAGACAGGTCATACTTTAAATCAAGCTCTGCAGTGAGTTTCTGTGTTATTACTTTTTTTTTTTTCTTTTCCTTTGAGGTATAACATTTTTTTTTCATTATGTTTTCCCTTGTATTATAAATCTCAGATTCATTAAAAGCATCTGCACAAATAGTGCAACAGTAACTGTAAATTCTATTAAACAAATCTCTTAATTAATTAATCCCAACTCTACCTGATTATACAGTACAAAATTTCTGGGAGAGATTTCCAAAAGTATTTGTGTATCAGACTTCCATTAAAATAATGAAGTCTAGAATTTAAATACTAAACATTTGAAAAAAAAATACTCTTTGTTCATTATTTATAAGATTTCAATTTACCTTCCATCCTGCATAGAACCTGCTATCCCTACCCCACACCTGTTATCTAGAAGAAAGTTTGAAATGCTACAGAAAAACTACATTTAAAAAAAACAAAACCAAAACCAACCAACCAACAAACAGTATTATTAAAATATTCAATAGTAAAGAAAAAACAGAAGGAAAAATAGATTGGTAAAATTATATAGTTGATTATATTTTTCTTCTCCTTATTTTGGGAAACAGAACAGTTACACTGGAATCCTATTCATTTGGATGAGATTATAGAATTTTTAAAGCATATCTTCAGCCTCCAGTTTCTTCTTCTCTTCGTAACACTCCAACAATTTTTTTTTTTTTTTCCGAGTTGAAAATTAAGCTACAATGTCAGTAAACAAAGTCAGGGGTTAAGCTGGTACCTTTGTGTCAAGAGAATTGCTTCCTCAAGGGAAGTTTGCAACACCTCACTTAAGAGCCTCTCTTTATTGAAGACGATGCAGAAGAGCTGCCTCATTTAGTCTTTGCAAGTTACCAACCAGAGGAAGTAAACTTCTCTCTGGAAGCACTGCTGCCAAATGCTATGCACTTTATTTTGTGGGCACTCCATGCATTGAGCTCTTGAGTAGCAAACAACCTAGTTCCTATAAACTGATCTTGTTAAAAGCAAAAAGAAATTTCCTGTTTTGCTCACACAAGACCATCAAGATTCTTAATATTTTTATGGAAACAAATATGTCATTAAATTTTTCTTTATTTGTTCATGTATGTATGTTTCTATCTGTCTTTTTCCATCTCACTGAAAGAGGTGACTCTGTTCAAAGTGTTTAATCTGTGGCAAAATTTGCTGAGATAAAACAGAAAAGCAGCAGTTAGAATAAGAGAAAATAGTAAATAATTCTTTAAGTCAGCAACAGTAGTCAGGCCTACTGAATGTTATTTTAGGAATTCTTCAGGAAGTTAAGACTATGTGCTGGTGCATTTCCTGTCCCCTTCTCCTGGACTGCTTTATGGTCTTAAAAATTCCCTTTAAGCCTTATGCAATGATTTTGGCAGTTAAGCACCTCTTGACTGTATCAAAACCTTTACATAACTAAGTAAAGGCACTGACCGTACCAGGAGTACTGGTTGCCTGGCCAAGGTGGGGAATGAGAATGGGAATAATTAATAATTCCCTGATGGTCCTGGAACATAAACATATTGAACAGCAACTCAAGTAGATTGGTGCCAACGTTACTGGAAATTTGAAAATCCTAGTATCTTCCAACCTGGATGGTGGCCAGGATGGCAATTTACTGATGCCTAAAGTCAATCATCTTGCAATCCTATAAACAGCAGTCCCAAGAGAGGCCCTTTGAGCTATTCTGTACTGCAGTGGGCTGTATCCAGAATCTCCCTCTGAGTGGGATGCCTCTCAGAGCTCACAAACTCTTAAGTCTGCGAAACTCAGAGGACAGTCGCTGAAGACCAATGACAGGACTTGGGCTGAAACACTCCACTCCTATATCAATATCCATATATGAGTATATCTCTATCTCTGTATTCAAATCTATATCTATATCTGTGTCTATGTGATTAGAAACTTTACCAAATTAGTCAATTGTTGTTAAGAAAATAATATAATCTAACTTTGTGATTTATTATAACAGTGTTACTGAAAAACAAATTGCTGCTATTTTAACTTTAAACTACTGCTGTCCCAAAATCATACAAAACACATAATCACATGATAAAACACTGTACTAAGACACCTACACCTAATCCCTTTAACATAAACCATTAATCAAGTCTGGGACAAGGAGTGGATTCAGTCACACCTAGACTGCTCTCTGAGAAGAAGTTTAGAAAACTCCTTTAGAAAGGGGATCCACTCTGAACCTCACGACTTCTCAGTGGGAGGGTCTCCCTTATCTTCTTTGCCTAATCCCTGTATAAATCACACCAACTTAATTTGGACTCTATTTTCCTGTTGTATCCTTTTTCTGGTAAGAGAGTGAACCTTGCCATCAAACTCTTTTAAGTCACACTTTTATAAATTCACATTAAAATCCCTTTCTCTAATATCTTTGATGGTGATTCTTTGAGTGACTTCAAGTCCTTCCATTTCCACCTGTGACAGACTGTTGTGTGTGTGTTTTACGTAGGTGTGAACACATTCAATGCAAGAAGAAGGAATTCACAGTGGGGAAAGTTATTTTGCTGAAGTAAACATATTGTAGATGATGCCTTGTGTGTTCAGCTGTTTGGCTGTCTGAGAGCTGAAAGAGGAGATAGGGAAAAAAATCCTCCTAATGTTTCCTTGTGGGGATAAGAATTTATTCTGAGCTCTATGGTTTAACTCCACCTATGAGGCAGTCTGATGCCAGGGTTCCTGAACAGCCCAACTTTGACTTGAAAGTATCAAGATTTCTACTGCTTTAATTCTTTTTAGGCAAAGTCACTGTTGAAAGTGCTAAAAATCTTTGAAATACATAAATGTGAAATACCAGAAAACCTTGAAATGCTGGAAAATGCCAGTTCAGCATTCCTAGCACTATCACAATTAGGAAGTGCAACAATTGCCATTTTCATTTTATTTAATAGCACAGGGTTGAAATTTTGATGACTTTCTGGGTTTGCTTGAAAGGAAAAAAAAAAAAAAAGAAATTATTCTGTGCTTAATTCTTTTCAGCGACCTCACAGGCAGCTGAAGGAAGAATGAGATGATCAGCTGTTAAAAAATACAGTATAATCAGTATGGTCAGCAGTGTCAGTTATTATCATATTGAGAATATAAGTATATGAACTCTCCAAAGACATCTACATCTTTTGAATTCTCTACTGTGTTCTTGAAGCCAGTGCCACATTTTACTCGCGGTCTTTCATCTTATTTTTATTTCAGAGCACTCAATTAAAATTTCTAATTATCATCTTGACTGACATGACTTTGGCATCTTCAGAACAGAGTCCAATTCCTATCAAAAAGGAAGAAAAGTTGGTATTTTCTTTTTTCTTCTGCCTGCCATTTACTGTGTGTGATTCATGTTTAGCCGTGAATGATTTTGAAACTTTTCAGGCATATAAAGTCATTATAAACAATGACCAAAAGAAAGGTCATTCATTGTGGTTTCTGATGATTCTTATTCATACAGTTGCAACAAAAGTAATTGGAGACCTGCTGAGAAGTATAAAACTGTATCTAGGAGCACATTTTGAGGCATTATGGATCTAATGAACAAAGCAAGCAATCACAAACATTTTGGAGAGTTTCAGCTCTAGCAAGGTCTCAGTATGTGCTTGTGATTGTGGTTTTGGTTCAGGATTGTTGCTCCTCCAAGATCGTTATCTGGGAACAGGCCAGGCGGGTGGTGAGCAGTTGCACTGGGTTATCACGCATTTGTGTATTTTATTACTGTTATCATTATCACTACTATTTTTAGGGGGGGGTGTTAAGTTTTCTTTTATTTCTATTATTAAACTGTTCTTATCTCAACCTACAAGCCTCCTTACCCTTCCCCCCAATCCTCTCCCCTATGCCCTGGGGGTGAAGGGGAAGTGGGTGAACGGTTGTGTTGGCTGCTAACCAAGGGCTAGCCCAGTGAAACTATCATGCTGCCTGACAGAAAAGGATCTGGGGGTATTGGTTGATAGCTGGCTGTGTATGAGCCAGCAGTGTGTCCAGGTGGTCAAGAAGGCCAAGAGCATCCTGGCCTGTATCAGAAATAATGTAACCAGCAGGAGTAGGGAAGTGTCCCCCTGTACTCAGCACTGGTGAGGCCATACCTCAAGTACACACCTCCAGTTTGGGGCCCCTCATTACAAGAAAGACATTGAGATGCTGGACCATATCCAAAGAAGGGCAACGAAGGTGGTGAAGGTCTTCAGCACATGTCTTATGTAGAACAGCTTAGGGAACTGGGGTTGTTTAGCCTAGAGAAGAGGAGGCTGAGGGGAGACCTTTTCATTCTCTACAGCTACCTGAAAGGAACCACACAAAATTGCCTAGATTGGAAAAGACCTTTGAGACCATTGAGTCCAATCATTAACCTAACACTGACAATTCCCCAATTAAACTGTGTTCCTAACCACTGTGTCTACATGACTCTTGAATATCTCCAGGTATGGGGACCCCACCGCTGCCCTGCACAACCCATTCCAATGCCTGAAAACCATTTCAGTAAAGAAATTCTTCCTAATATCTAGTCTAAACTTCCCCTGGCACAACTTAAGGAAGTCTTTTCCTCTTGTCCTGTCACTTGTTACTTGGTTGAACAGACCAATCCCCACCTCTCTACACCCTCCTTTCAGGTAGTTGTAGAGAGCAGTAAGATCTCTCCTGAGCCTCCTTTTGAGATTGCAGTGAGGTGGGTGTTGGTCTATTCTCCCACATAACAACTGGTAGGATGAAAGGAAATGTCCTCAAGCTGCTCCAGGGGAAGTTTAGATTGGATATTAGGAAAAGAATCTTCACTGAAAGGGTTGTTAAACATTGGAACAGTCTGCCAAGGGAAGTGGTTGAGTAAACATCCATGGAGGTATTGAAAAGATATGTAGATATGGCACTTAGGGACATGATTTAGAGGTGGACTTGGCAGTATTAGGTTTATGGATGGACCTGATGGTCTTAAAGGTCTTCTCCAACCAAAAAATTGTATTATTCTATGTCTACTGAGGAATTTCTCTGTTCAAACAAAGTTTGCTAAAGTGAACTGTTATATTAACACAAAGCATTTGACTTCCTAACTTTTTGATATCTGCCTAGTGTAATTAGTTGAATTGAGTTTAGCTCACTCTATATCATTCTCTGAAAATTAGGAATCTAAGGATTCTATCACTCACTTCTGGTCTCCCTTTCATCCTATTATCCACTGAGTTCTTTTTCATTTATTTCCTTTCTCTCTCGAGTTAATACGTACTCAGATTTCCCACTTTCTATGGGAAAGTTTTAATTATCTCATTATGCATTTTATGATGCAACACATAGCAAGACACTCTGTGATGTTGTATATTTTATTTATAGAAGACATCTACATCTACCTTTCAAGTCCATTCCACTTAGCATTGTGTAATTAAATACTCCACTGTGGATGTGAGAAGGTCAGAAGAGGAGGGAAAAATTCTGTGTAATCCAACAGTGGGATAGTCACCTGAATGTGAAAGAAACATTATTTTTATGGTCTAATAATTTTTTTGGCATTATATAGCGCAAATGTTAAAGCCAGAAACTGTAAATACCTGTCTGTAAAATCCTCATTTGAATTGAAAATAACACCCTTTCTAGAATCTGATAGTTAAATCAATGGGAAGAGAATGATCTACATAAAAATCCCCATCAAAAGGAAAAACTGAAAAAAAAAAAATCATGTATCACAGGAGGACACACTCATTTCTGATTTCTCTGAGAAAGGGGCAACATGTTATAAAGCCTAACCAATTAGGCATATTTAAAAAATGCCTACCAGTTCCATCCCAGGCAATGAAAAAAAAATACAGAAGGAGCAATCATAAGACACTTGTCAGCACTGTCAGAAGGATTTGCTCTGCAGTGTCATGAGGGAAGAGGGTGAAACCTGATCATCAGTGATGAAAAAAACTAGCTGGTAGCTGAAATAGGGAAAACTCAGGAGAATTCAGACAGAAAAAGAGAGTGAAACTTAGCAAAGACATGAAATGTAAAGGATGAACATTTTGACAAGTCAGAGAGCTGAAGTAAAGCATTGGGGCAAATTAAGACAGAACCAGCAGTGAAAGAGATAAAATGGATGATTAACAAAGAAGCCAAGGAAAAGTGCAGGAAGTTGAGGGAGGGAGATAGACATTGAAGCCAAAATTAGAGAGGAAAGCTGAACTGTAGCAGGATGATTTGCAGAGATAAGATATGGCAGCAGTTGTAAAGAAGAGAGACTTCCTGTAAGTGCTGAAAGTGAAAGGAGAACCAAGAGGGTTTGCAAGAAATGATGAGGGGAGTGTCCCAACACTTGTTGGACAACACTGATGTGGTCTAAAATGGGTAGGCACAAAGATGAGAGGATCAGAATAAATGATCCAGGTCTCTGCAAGTCAGAAGCTTGGATGGTAGTAAAAGTGCTACAAAAGGCTGTATTTTTGTTTCATTTTATTTTATTCTATGGGTGGAGGAAATGTTCCAGAGAATGGAAAAGGAGAACAATAGAAATGGCCATAGAAATTACAAAGGCATCACACAAGTGGTAGAGGTTCTGAGGAGAATAGATAAGTGGAATTGAGATAATAAGCAGGCAGGATAGCAATAGTAAAGGAATATATTGTCAGACAGTTTGTTGCAAAACTATGAGTCCGAGACCTGGATTTGCTTGTTTGAAAGGGAGAACAACAAAGGAAAACAGAAAAAGGAAGAAACTTGAGTTTGTAGAGGCTAATAGGTATAGTTAGTACAGCATGAAAAGCTGATGTAGTATATTTGTTCATAACATGGATGTGGATAAGAACTGGGTGAGAAATATACAAAATTTCTGTAGAATAGGAAGTAAGAAAAAAGTAGAATTGGAAAACGCTATGAAAATGTGACTATTTTATTTTATTTTATTTATTGCTTTGGGTGAAAGCTGATAGTCATTACTGCAACATTTGTGAGTCAACAAAAGCTTTCATGGAAAGAAAAAAGGGGATGGTTGAGTTTGCCCATGCTTATGAAACAAGATTATGCTAGATCCCACCCACTGTGGTCACAGAAACAAAAGTAGATTGCAATCCAACGACTGAAAATGCATGAAACCTCTTAAGGCATAACAAACTGTTGCAACATTAGTTGCAATGTTCAGTGAAGTTACCTTACTTATGCCTTAGCTGAATGAGGTTTCTGGATCCTGAAGTTGTTCTAACTGAAATAATTGTCAAAGTTAAAAATCTTCTTGCCTACAGTGTTGCTTCCATGGAAGATGCACCAAAGCAGTATATATTATTGAGCAGGCTTTTGGATATATCCTTTAATGAAAATTAAAAGCTTTCCATCTCAGTTTGATCTACTTCCACAGATTTTGCAAGTGTTCAGTATTTCACAGAACTTGTGTACCAGCAGTTTGCTCTGTAGCACAAAGACTGATCCTTCCACTAAGAGTTATATTCAAATACTGTAAGTACGTAGTCCATATTTTTAGTTAAACAGTCAGGATTATGTACTGTCATAAACTTTCAGAAAGTTGGACATGTTATTAACAACAACCAAACCTACATGAAGTTGTTCCTGCACTGACTCTGTATAGGGGGTGGACTAGATGAGCTCCAGAGGTCCTTTCCAGTCAAACTGCAGTTCTGTGATTCTCGGGTATTGCTGTGAAAGATTACACTGACTGTGTGCTGCTTGGATAGAGAAAGTTGAGCCTTTGCAGGCATCTACACCCTTCAGTCACAGATTTGTTATAGAATAACTTGGCAACCCTTGCTTTTACTTTTAATGTATATTCAGAGAAAAACTCCAGCTGATTCACTTTTTGAGGATGTAATTCAGATTCTGGACTTTTGAACAAGTAGTCTTACACAAGTAGTCAAGTTCCTTTTTGGGTCAAAATGCAATCATTATCTTTACCAGCACAGAACTCGCCCTTAATGGCAAATCATTGCTTTGTTCTATTGCATAAGTGCTGGATTCTGGATCTAAATGTCATATAGTAAGAAAATCTCACTACTGTTATAACATTTGATGTTTAAATTTAAAGTTTAGAACTTGCATGTTGGTTGTGTGTATGGAATAGTAGGATCCAAGAAGTATTTTCTGCAGATATTTCTGCCATCCAAAAATACAGGACTATTACATCACAATTCTTAGTCCTGACTGTTGCCTATTCATGCAAGAGAATGTCAAAAGGAAGACAGTCCTCTAGCAAGGTGTTACCGAATTGTAATATAGTGATTGAGCGCCATCTTCTGGAATAAAGAGAAGCTTACAGATTTTTTTTTTTAATTTATTTTATATTTTTTTATAAAAGGCGTAAGTTCATTAATTTCCTGATTTCCTATTGAAAGTTTTCCCTGTTGAAAGTTGTCCTTGTTCAAATTTTGAATAGGGATAGGGATAGAGGAAAAAACATGTTACAACATGTAATAAGATGTATTATGACATGAAGAAGAATTTAAAATATGTGTCACAGCACATCATTTTTTGGTTAATTTTTTTTTATTTGTACAGGAGATGACAAAAAACATTGCTACAAATTGGACCATTCATATTTTTGAATATTCATCTAAATAGTTGCTTTCACTACTCAGGCTTTTAGGTCTGTAGTAATCTGCTCAGTGAAACTTTTCTGTTGAACACTATAATATTAAAGGTAGTTAAGGGGGGAAATAAAATCATTATGTGTTTATAGAACATATTGCTAAACAAAAAAATGTTGTCAAGACTGAAAAAGTTCCTGTTTGACTTTAAATGTAATATACCACTGAAAGGCATTCAATACAATATGCTAAGTGCAGATTTGTAAAAACTGAATGAACCTTCCAAAGGTTCACATGTATATGTAACCATAGAATCATAAAATAATAGGATGGTTTGGGTGGGAAGGGACCTTAAAGATCATCTAGTTCCAACCCCCCTGCTGTGAACAGCATTGTCAACCACTAGATCAGGCTGTCCAGGGCCCCATCCAACCTGGCCTTGAATGCCTCCAAGGATGGGGCATCGACAACTTCTCTGGGCAACCTCTTTTAGGGTCATGCATACATATATATAAAATCACTCATGTATACATATATATGTAAATCACTGTCCTGGTTTTCAACTGGGACAGAGATAGGTTTTTGGGTTGTTTTTTTTTTAGTAGCTAGAATAGTGCTGTGCTTTGCTTTCAGAGTGGGATTTGTTATGAGAGACACTGATAACATACCAGTATTTGCATTTCTGTTACTGGAAGTGAAGGACTTCATATTCTGTTAG
>NW_010314266.1:0-7294 GCF_000700745.2 Antrostomus carolinensis
CCCCCCCCCACCAAACCAAGCACTTTTCATTTTTATTTTAACCTTGACTTATACTTATCAGAATGGTAAGGACAGGTAATTCATAATAAAAAGCCTTTATCTCTGGCCTGAGAAAAGTATTTGAGAAGTATTTCACTCTTTTGTAACAGTTCTGGCTGCCAGATTAAAAAAATCCATTATGGATACAGCTCTTTTCAGGAACTCTCAGCCTACATGTCCCACAGTTTAGGCTTTGAGAAGTAGCAATTATCAAATATTTGATGCAATTTAGGGGTGGGGGAAGGAGAGAAAAACTAAGCAAATGTTCATAATTCAGGTTCTGCTTAACCCATATTAAAAAAAAGAAAAGTCTTTGAAGCCACTGTGAAGGCAGCATTTTATGTGTTGAACTCAGAAATGTATCTCCTGGCAAGCCGGAACTGAGTGAGAGGCATTAGAAACAGCCTTCACAAGTTCTATAAAGCCCCTGTACAGTTCATTTCTGTTGGTAGTTATGAGCCTTGTTCTTAGTGGTGTGGAAGCTGAGCCAAAAACTGTATCCCTGTAAACAGGACTTCTGACTTGATCACTTTGGAACTTGTAAAATATTACTAACACTCAGGGCACATGAGGAAATGACAAGCAGAGTTATGAATAACAGGGTTAAAATATTAATCATTTGCAAATTGCATATTATTTGCTGAGTATTGTGTAAAAATAGAGACACTGCCTGATCTGACAAGCATATGGACCTTGTTTTTTTAACCAGTAGCACACAGCCAGACGGCTGTGGCTGAAGGATGAACCACTACTTTCATGTGCACTTTTCACCGGCAGACCTATGCCATTAAAAGCTGCTGCCTAAATAGCAGAGCCACCCAGTAGGAAGGATGAAAGGGAAACCAGGATTTTGAAAGCAGTCTTTCTAGTCCTCGCTTTACCTCTGAGACTGTGGGCAAGCCAAAGGCTCACATTCCCCATCTTTAAAAGACTGGTGACAGCACTTTGCAACCCTACAAGGATGGTGAAGATATGTACATTTAGGACTGCGAGACTCTCTGACACTAAAAAGAGAGAAGTGTCCTAGACAGGTACAGGGTAGACAGCCTGCCCTGGAAAGCCCTGAGTGAGGAATGTGGCTCAGGATTTGCAAAATATAGTTGACACTTTTTTTAGGACTTAGTATTTTCTGGCAAGGTTAACACTCTTGAAAGGCACAGACCCACAGTCTCTTGCAAATCACACACTAGAGCAGATGTCATATCTCTGATGCTTTGGTCCATTACATATATTTTTGGAACTCTAAAAACTCTGAAATCCTCCAAATCTAGACTGAGCACCCTATCTGTGTTGTAACATAAATATGCATAGCTGAAAACTTGGTTATGACTGTCAATACTAACTGGAGAACCTTAATGTGCTTAAATTTAAGCCCACTTAATTTGCAGAAAGCTATTCAGGTGCTGTCAATCAAACTGGGAATTTGAAGAATATTTAAGTTGTTGATTAAGTACTTAACATTACAGGTTAATGCAAAATTGTCTGTCCTACTTTTCCTGTGGTTATATGATGACCTGTATAATTACTGGAGTTCTGTCTCATTCCTTCCACTGCAACCAGATCCATGTCACCCCAAATAGGCTAGAGCTGGAGGAGGTGCCAATTTGCATACCCATGTCAGGCTACCCACTAGCAACTCCCTTGTGTGACTCATTTGCTCTCACCAGTGAGATGCAGATGTTCAGTAGTCGTCCATGTGAGACTCAAATAAGGCAGCAGGAAGAAGCAGAAAGGCCACTGGGCTGTTCCTCTTTCCAGACCTGACCTATAGTGGGGTCTTCTTGTGTGGGAAGGGAGAAGGGCAGTGCCAGTGAAGGCATAGATGGCAACAGGCATGCTCTTCCAAGAACCTGGGTTTTATCAGAGCTCCAGAGTGCTATGAGTCAAGGTGAAACTGGCAACACTAGATTCCCTCTCTGCCCAAACCGGCTTCCATCTGAGAAAATCCTGACCCTGTCATCATTTTGCACATGAAAGAAGGAAGGTGAAACTATCTCACCTCTAGAGGCTGGGGATTTGTGTGCAGGACAGCGGGTCAACATCACAGAGCAGAACAGAGCATTTGCAGTGCCAGAGCTTTAATGGTGAGGCTTTGATTTCTTTTTTCTTGAAGTCATAGACTCTGCAACAAGGGTTTACAGGATGTTTTTTCAGCATAAAACGAACTAAAATACACAAAAAACTCCCCACCAAATTTCAACCCTTCTTCTTAAAGAGAAATACCAGAAAAGATGAACAAATGAAATGTAAAAGACTTAAAATTGAGAAGGTCTCCCATCCTTGTTGTGGACTGTTGTGAAATACTGTGATTTTAGGCAAATGGACACACTGAATGTTGAGGCTGCCAGCATTGCTTTGTGGAGCACCATGTAGGCCAGCATGATTCTGTACTACTGGACTTGGAGGTGGAGCTAGCCCAGACAACAAAGCAGAACTAAAATAAACCCCTTACTATGAGTAGTGGATAGCCCCTGGTACTCCAGGAGACCAAACCTATCCCTTCAGCCACTGCGTTAGCAGTGGTGTGCTACAAAGCTCCTATGCAGGTGTGTTTCTTTCTTGTAAACCTCATTTAGGGAAGAGGAAGCTGAAGACTTAGATACCCTCTGTCCTCACAGGTCTCACTTGATATGTTTGAGGCCAGAAACAGTTCACGTTTACCTCCCCCTGATGTTGTTTTAAGAGCTCAAAAAATCCAGTGCGGGGGTTGAAACTCAGTAACTCATTGGAGCAGAGAACACCCAGTGGCAATGTCCTCCACCTCCACATACAGCTGCAAAACCCACCTCATCTTCTTCAGCTACTGACATGCCATCCCCATAGCTGCTGCAATTACTTACTCTTCTATGTCACACCAGGGAAGAGTATCATTGATTTCTTGCTTGTTTAAATGAAGTTTAGCAGCTAGAAGGGAGGTGGAACAAATGGTGCATCATCAGCCAGTTCCCACAAATAAGCACCAAGTGGTCCTCAAACCATAACAGGGAAAGCAGCTGATAAAGATGACATGTACTGACATATATATATATATGGACTCAGTATGATGGAGTGTGGTGGTTTGACCCACAGTGGGCCCATGTGGTCCTGCACTCACCCACCCCCCGCCTCACCCTGTGAGATGGGATTGGAGTCACAACAAAGGGGGCAGGGGATTAGGATGGGGACAGGGACGGCTCACTCACCAGTTATGGTCACAGGCAAAACAAATTCAGCTTGGAGAAGAAAAATCCATTTAATTCGTTGCCATTCATCTGAGTAATGCAATGAGACATAACAACCACCTTTCCCCACCCCTCCTTTCTTCCTGGGCTCAAATCACTTTGCTCCCGATTTCTCTACCTTCCCCACACAGTGGCACAGGGGACAGGGATGGGGTTATAGTCAGTTCATCATTGTCACTCTTCCCAGCATGAAAGTCCAGGAACAAGATGTTCCAAAACAAGCTTCCCATGGAGTCACAGACCTCTTCGGGCTCAGCTCCCGGCTCTGGCATGGGGACATCCATGGGCTGCAGACTCACCCTCCGCACTCTTGGGGGTCTGACCCCGCTCTGGCATCAAGTGACTCTCGGGGTCACAATTTCAGTCACACTTGCCCTCAGGCTCAGCTTTCTGCTCCAGCGTGGAGTCCTCCATGGCCTACTCATGGGTATCTGCCCCACCATTGAATCTCCATGGGCTGCAGAGGACTTCCTTTGCCTTCTCCTACTCCATGGGGTTGAACTGGGTGTCTGAGGTTTTCTGTCCTCCCCCTCCTGCTCCTCCTCCTTCCTCCTGGCAATGAAGCCCTCTCTTTGTTGAGGCCAATGGTCATCTTTTGTTCATGTCAATGGCCTCTCCTCCAGGTTTTCTCTACCTTCTTCTTTTCAGGACAGTCCTCCCACTCACAAATCTGGATTCACAGAGGTGTTTCTTTAGTGCTCATTGGCTCAGCCTGGGCTCGGGGGTCTCCACCTTGGAGCTAGGGGAGCTGTCACTCTCACAAGATAGACCCTTTCCCCACTACCAAAAAACACCCCCCCCACCCCCACCCCAACCCAACATGGAGGAGTTCAGGGTACTATGCAAGGATTAGGACTTCTGGGGTTAGCTACATAAACCTATGTATTTACTGAGTCAGCTTCCCTGTAGTTAAGGAAATCAGATTACCACCTGCCTATTGACTACCGGATTGTAAGGATGCAGTGTGTCATTAAAATAACATGTCCTTACAACATGATGCACATGTTTATAAATGGTCTAAAAATCTCGGTCTTGTAACAATGGCACATGGAGTATGTGACTTCGGGTTGCTTTAGTCCTAAATGTACAAGTTAACCAAACCAATATGTTTAGTACAGTGTTAAAGAAAATGCTCATGACTTATTTCTAAGTGTTTATTCTAGTATGTGTTCACTTCCCTGATAGTTGTTTTTTTAACTGTATTTCCAGGGTAGTCAGGATGTTGGTAAATATTCATTGGCAAAAACATCCCCACATGACTGGAATTCACTCCCAGCAGGCATTAAATTGGAACAGAGGAACAAAGGATATGCCAGACTTGATCAGACCACTGGTCTGTCAAGCCTGGTACCCTGCCTCTGGCAGTGCCCCATTCTTTACGCTTCAGACAAAAGCAAAAAAAAAAAAAAAAAAAAAATTACCTGTCTGGAAATACATCCCAGATACTTAACTCAGACTTACTACCTCATCTTAAGTAGCTGGGACTGGAGTAATAGAGAATAAAATAACTTTATACAGTATAGTAGGGAATGATTGTATTCACTTGATTTTTGCTGTACTTTATTGATTATCTAATTAGGAGAGAACTTGCTTTCATATTTATGCAGCTTCTGAGTTTCCCTGACACCACTGAAAATGAGCTGTGGCTTCTCAGGGGTAATTCTGGTGGGTGAATGTCTCAGAAATCAATCAGATTTGACTCTGGCAGTTTGACACACAAGAACTGCCTTTTACTTACAGCTCGGCAGCCCAAGTCCAGGAGAGCAGGGAAGTGCCCTGAAGTCAGCAACTCGAGTGGCCTTTGCAGAAAGTGTTTGATTCCAACAACTAGATTATGCTTTTATTATCATAGTTTATCCTGCATTAAGGCTTCTCTATGCCACCCTGCTCAGGACCCACTGTGGTGGCCCATGCACAAGGCTATCTCTAACACTCCCTGCCCTCAAAGACTATGGTCCAGAAGAGAAATTGGGGCGAATGAATGAAACTGGTAAGCCAGTAGGGAAGATGGAAGGTGGACTAGTATATTCATCAGGAGAAAATTAACAGGTTTCTCCTACATGATTGGTACAGTGACAGATCTGATCTGCTCATTGAGTATGTGGTTTTATTGGCAGTGTCAGCAGAAAAGCTGAGGTTTTAGTGACATCGAAATTGAGTGATGCTCTCAGACAAGATGCATTACCCTCTGGAGCAGGCCTGGGGCATGCTGATGAAGAAGGTGCTCAGCACCCAGGCTGGGTGGCAAATAAAGGATATTTGAGAACTTTAGAGACCTCCAGTGCTGTGTTCTTCATGGGCAACACATGAATAATACAAGTATGCCGTATCTCTGTGTGTACATGTGCACGTCAAGTCTCTTTAGGTCTGTGAGCAAGCTGAGCACTTCTGTTTCCAGGTGAGGAAAAAGATCTTTAAACATACTTTCTTCAGATTTTGAATCCCCCGCCCTCAGGCCCCCACTGCACTAATATTAGACAAGGGATACGTGTCATGGAGTCCCTTCTTTTGACCCTAATAAATTGTAATCACATACGTTGTGTTCCAGTATTGTATGAAACTAGAGCATGTGGAAAGTGATGCTTGCAGAAGACGAGTGCAGTGAATGCCACTGGCAATAAATGACTGACTGCTGAGGAGGGTGGTCACGGTAAAAGGGACCAGTGCTTTGACCTTAAAAGCTGTTCTGAGCACACCTAGTCTGTATGGAAAACTCAGTCAAGAATGGACATCTGTGTTTTCGGTCTGTTAACTTGTATTTGACAGCTTGAGTTTTGGCAGTCTAAAAAGATTTAAAAAAAAGAAAAAAAGCAGCCCAGACGGATCTGCCCTTGCACTAACACAGATAGCTGCGAGGGGATTAGAGATGGAAGGGAGGCGGAGACGCCAGGCACAGCGGTAGCAGTGGGCCCAAAGCTCTGCGAACAGCCCGGGGCTCACTTTTCCTCAGCTGGTAGCCATTTCTTTGAGGATTTGAGCTGCCTGACTGCTGGGTGAGGATTTGCAAAGTCGCCCTGTTTCTGCATGCAGCTGCTGGAGGAGAGGAGCATGGCCTGGGAGTCCAGCAACACTCTGCACACCCCATCTCCCCCGGGCATGCCCTGGGCTGAGTGGCTCTGCTGCTGGTTTCAAACTCTTCCCTGTGCTTTTAGAGCTGGAACAGCTCTTCCTGTGCCTCTAAGGAGCGTTCACCTGCTGAAGGTAATGAAAAAATTGGAGCTCACATATCTGACCACCATGGAATATAAAACTGGATGAGAAGAAGAAATGTTGAGCCTCCAGTGGATAACCTAAATCATAGAATCATAGAATCATAGAATAGATTGGGTTGGAAAAGACCTCCAAGATCATCAAGTCCAACCCCTGATCCAACTCCAATTACTATATCATGGCACTAAGGTCCATGTCCAATCTCTTTTTAAAGACCTCCAGGGATGGTGAATCCACCACCTCTCTGGGCAGGCCGTTCCAGTGCCTGATTACCCTCTCTGTAAAGAATTTCTTCCTAACATCTAACCTAAACCTCCCCTGGCAGAGCTTGAGCCCATGCCCCCTTGTCCTATTGTTGGTTGCCTGGGAGAAGAGACCAACCCCCACCTGGCTATAACCTCCCTTCAGGTAGTTGAAGAGAGTGATGAGGTCACCTCTAAGCCTTCTCTTCTCCAGACTAAACAACCCCAGCTCCCTCAGCCTCTCCTCATAGGACTTGTGCTCAAGTCCCTTCACCAGCCTCGTTGCTCTTCTCTGGACCCGCTCCAGCACCTCAATGTCCTTCCTGAACTGAGGGGCCCAGAGCTGAACACAGTACTCAAGGTGTGGCCTCACTAACGCAGAGTACAGGGGAAGGATCACTTCCCTGCTCCTGCTGGCCACACTGTCCAAGTCTGTACCTGTGGTCTT
This sequence comes from Antrostomus carolinensis, assembly GCF_000700745.2. Lineage (NCBI taxonomy): Eukaryota > Metazoa > Chordata > Aves > Caprimulgiformes > Caprimulgidae > Antrostomus > Antrostomus carolinensis. The sequence goes on from NW_010314266.1 coordinate 7,161, forward strand.
AATTGCTGGTAAAGTTTTTTTGTTTCATTGCCTCAAGAAAGGCATCAAGATATTTGCCTGGTTGGCCTGGTATGTTGTGCTGACCCTCACCATAGTGAAGTCATCCTGGAGCCCAAATCAGGGATATCACTAGG
>NW_010314267.1:0-18086 GCF_000700745.2 Antrostomus carolinensis
TATTTTATTTTATTTTATTTTATTTTAATCATATTTGCTGCTGGTTATGGCCCTGACTCAGCACACAGGCTTTTGGCTCCAAAAATCATGCCTCAGGCCATTTCTTTTCCTGCTGGCTGCCTGAGCAGGAGGTGGGAAGGCGAGGTGTGCGTGTCAGCGTGGGGCAGGGCTCTCTGGTTTTTCAACCAGGACAGAATCAAAGGGGAACAGGTTTCCCCTGTCTTATCACTGGATGCCAGTGTCACAACCACCCCAGGAAGAGCCAGAAACTGCAAAACAAAGGCAGAGATGAAGATGTGATCCAGGCTGTGGAAACTAAGAGATGAGTCAGACACAGAGACCACTTCATCCACCCCCAAAAATTCCAGCTGTGATAACTGAGTGCCTGTTAAAGGCGACATTTCCTGGGAGAAGACTGTTTCTGAGTCTGTGGCTGGTGTCCCCCATACTCCTGAAGTCCTCCCTTCCCTCAGAGGGTTCTTCCTGACTTTGAAGGACTTCTCTGTCCTTCCTCATCCCGAGCTGCCAGTAGGTTCCATCCTACTACCTTCACATCTAACTTCTACTACCTGTGGGTCATTCTGAGGGACCCACAACCATTCTTCCTTTCCCATCTAAAGCCTTCAGGGTTGGAATGTAGTAGAATTTGCAAGGCAAGCAGAAAACCTTGGTTTGGCTAAGTCTTTTTGTAGCAGGGCTGGCTTACAGGTGGGGAGCAGACAGTCGCTGTTCCCCAACTCTCCATAGCAGGTACCAAATCTGGAGGGTTTTTTGGTGAAGTTCTTGCAGTGTCACAGACAGACAGCACAGATGAACGGATGCCCATCCATCCCACTGCCCCAGCATCTCTCTCTGCAGAAGAGGAGCTGCCAGCCCCTGCCCAGCGGTCACTGCAGGGAGGTTCCCAGTTACAGCGCTCCCACCACCTCGTGCCGTCTCCAGCTGCGATCTCCTGCTGATGCTTCTTATCTGGAAGATGTGAGTTTGTAAATGCTGTCCTAGTGTCCCACACTGTGCGGGCTGCAGGGGAATATATGGGGTGCAGGGGTCCCAGCTTGTCTTTGGGCTGGCAGAATGGTCGGGTACTGCAGGGCTCTGAGCCCTTTGCTCCATGACACGGTGTCCTGGTTTTCAGCTGGGACAGAGCTGGGTTTCTTTTTAGTAGCTAGAATAGCACTGTGTGTTGGTTTCAGGTAGGATTTGTTAGGAGAGAAACACTGAGAACATCCCCATGTTGGCATTTGTGTCCCTGGGAGTGAAGGACTTGGTGTTTTGTCCATTTGCAAGTGCAAGATCTCAGGGGGGAGGAATATTGCAATGGATCAGCTCCGTGGGCATTTGGAGATGCCAGTGGGTTATTCCATCTCCTGTCCCCCATGGGTAGGAGATTCATGAGGATCTTTTGCTCTCTGACTTTTGCTTGAGCTCTCACTTTTCTAAGATTGCAGTTTTGGTTCAGGATTGTTGCTTCTCTGATATCTTTATCTGGCAACGGGCCGGGCTTGGTCGGTGGGTGGTGAGCAATTACATTGCATAGAACTCATTTGCATATTGAATTACTATTATCATTATTTGTTTAATATCATTATTATTATAAGTTTTATTTTATGTTGATTATTAAATTGTTCTTATCTCACCCTATGAGTCTCCTTCCCCTTGCCCCCCCAATTCTCTCCCCTATCCCCTGGGTGGGCGGTGAGTGAGCAGCTGGGTTTGGCTGCCAGCCCAGTGCCAGCCCAGTGAAACCACCACACATGGTGCATCCTGGGGAGCAGGGATGGGGGAACCAACAGAGGACTGATCCTGGTGTGCAATATCCCAGGACTGCAGCACTAAGTCATCCTCATCAGCACGTCTCTTTCTTTTCAGGTCTCTTCTCTGCAAGAGGAACATCTGGGACCTTCAGGTGAGACTCTTGGGAGGTTGCTGGGGTTCTGCAGCCCACCTGCCCTCGCTGGTGGCTGTCTCCATAAGCATTGTCCAAAGCAGGGCTGAGAGAGAGCATGGGGACTCATCTGTGCCCTTCCTTCCTCCTGCTCCCTCAGGAGGGACCTAGTCTGTCACCCTGCCCCTTGCCTGTGTCTCTCTGGTGGAGACCACTGTCTTGGCTTCCACTCACTGCCCACCGGCTTGGCCACCCATGACACGATGGGGCTCGTGGTTTGTTCATGGCACACTTGCAGCTTCCACAGCTTTGCCCAGATCTAGTTGCATCTGGGCTGTGGTTTTGTGGACCCTCGTGTGTTCTCTCTGCCGGTGAAGGAAGCTGCAGCCATGGGATTGCTCATGAGCTCTCTGAACGCTTTGGTCTGGTTTTCCTGCAGACAGGAATTTTGGCACTTACGACCTGCCCGAGTCCAGCTGCCCACACCGTGACTCCACAGCTTACCATGACTATGCTGAGCTCCAGAGCTTCCAGAGTGACTTCAGCTATGACAACCTGTGGGAAGCCGAGGGGAAGGAGCCGGGCACACCACACGCCTCCCCATCACCCAACCAGCTGTTTTACCAAGCCTGAGGGAAGATCTCCATAGCTAGGAACCGAAAAGCCTCCAAGCTCTTTTCTTTCTGGGCTTCCCTCCAGGATGAGGACCCTGAGGTGTATGAAGCAAAGGGGAAGGGTCCTGCTCTGCAAAATGCTGGTTCCCGTGTCCTGGCAGGTCCAGAATTTAAACTTCTCCCCTAAAATCTGAGGATGGGGGTAAAGCAAAAAAGCGACAGCCCTGCAGACTCTGAGGAACTGTGCTAAGGGGTGTCCTCTGCAGCTGCCCTGGCTCGGGGAGCCCTGCCTAGGGAACAGCATTGCCCTCCTGAAAATAAAAAGAAGAACAAAATGTGGTCAGGCTCCCCCAGATAAAAGGAACAGGGTGTTCAGATGGAGCAGTCACTCAAAGGCCAAAGAAAAGGGCTGGTTGCTGGCTGGGTTAGTTTAATCATTTTCCATTTTACCAGAGCCCTCAGGCTGGTTACTTTGAGGATCCACTGATCCCTGAGAATAGCTATTAATGCAAACCTTCCCCCAGCGAGCTCTGAAGTCTGCAAAGATGCATGAGACATATGCCCCATGGTGGTATATAAAGTTGGTTGCAATAGCTGTGCTTATAGGATTGTCTTCCTGCAAGGTCAGAATTATCTGACAGATAGGGAGAAAAAAAATGCAGATCTGGGCAGAATGGGATGCTCTTTCCACTTGATGCAAAAAAAAATTCTTTCCTACCAGTGCTGGCTCCAAACCATGGTGGTGACCTTGCAGTATTATGAGCCTGACACCTTGGCAGATGGGATCAAGAAATATGCTGCCAGCAAAAATGGTTTGTGTTTACCAAGGTCTTCCCTGGAAAGGATGCCCGAGATGCCTCTTTTGGGACTGCATCCTTTCCTCCCACCCCTCTGCACATTACTGGGCTCACACTAAATGCTGCCTGTGACTATGTAGACAAGGAGGGAAGGCAGAAAATTCACTACAAGCCAAACTCCAGTACAGCCACAACACTCCAGTGCTCAGAGCAATGCCAGTGTGGGCTGCAACCACTCTCTTCCCCCCTCCAGAGCAGCAGCAAGACCAGGACACAAACAAGAGGGGACAGAGTCTCAGTGCTATCATTTTCCAGCCTCTTAGCCCAGATCCTACAGCACATAGAAGGTCAGCAGCAAATCCAAATGTTTTTACCTGAGGCTCCAAATTCTTAACCTTTGTCCCCCTAAAGAGGCTGCAAACCAAACACATTAACAAAATCTCTGAGTTTCGTTCTTTCGCTGGTGCAAAACAAAACAATCCAGGAGCTCTTTGTACTTGAATATCTATGTATTACAGTGTACTTCTAGATTTTCTTTTTTTTTTTTTTCAGAAGGTATCCAACAAATTTTACATGCAAGGTTTGAGTGGATTATATGTATTTAACTTGTAAATGTGGATGAGTTGAAGCTCTATTTAATTTTCTAGCTGTGGATGACGTTTGGTGCCGTGGAATGGGCAGCTGTCTGCACATTCGTGTGTGTGTTGGTTTGGGTCTTTTAGCTGTTATTGTTTTGTTTCAGGTGTACTTTCATTTTGGGAAGATTTGTATCTAATAACAACCCCCCAAAGTTCTATTTATTCAGAACAAAATAGCACTAGGGAACAGCAGAAGCGCATAGTATGCTGGGAGGCAGCCATGCTCATGAGCTCCTATGAACACGTTGACTTTGAAGATGATCACCATGGTCTTTTTAATTGGGTTTCAGGAGTGAGATCTGCAATGTATCAAAAGGGAAAAGCTCCTCCTTATTGCTTGAAAAGTTCCCTGGTGGGTTTCTGTGAGACTGGATAATTGCAATACATATTTTTCTGGAATACTTTTCTTCTCTCTTTCTTTGCCGTCACCTGGTTTAATGGAGGTGAATTTTTGTCGGTCGTTGCTGTTCTTTTCAAAACCCTTCCTCCCTTGAGGACTTTGGGTCCCTGGATCCAGGAGGATTTCCAGAGTGCTGACTGTCTCTTGTTCAGGTCAGACACTTGTAAACATCTAATCCTAGACCAAAGTCTCTCATGCATTTGTCAGGCAACAAGACCTGGTTAGAGGTTTAATGCCAAAGCTAACCAGACTTTGCTTCAGCCCTGGGTTCTGAGGGTCTTGGAAAGATGTTCTGTGAAGATCAGCTGGTGACTCCAAATGTCTCCGTGCACTCGTGCAGCTGGAGAAAAGGAGGCTGAGGGGAGACCTTCTGGCTCTGTCCAAGTCCCTTGGAGGAGGGTGGAGAGAGGTGGGGGTGGGTCTGTTCAACCAAGGACTAAGTGACAGGACAAGAGGAAATGGCCTCAAGTTGCCCCAGGGGCAGTTGAGATGGGATGTGAGGAAGAATTTCTTTGCTGAAAGGGTTCTGAGGCATTGGAAGGGGTTGCCCAGGGCAGTGGTGGAGTCCCCATCCCTGGAGGGATTGAAGAGTCGTGTAGACACAGTGCTGAGGGACATGGGTTAGTCGGGGACTTGTCAGTGTTGGGTTCATGGTTGCACTTGATGATCTTAAAGGTCTTTTCCAATTGAGGCCATTCTGGGATTCTGTGAATACCTGTGCTGTGACTCTGGATGCTCTGTCCTGTCTGCTCTCCAGCCCAGCGGAAATCTGAGTGAGCTGAGTGGGATGCACTGGCCAGCCCCAGCAGTAGGGTTGGGAATGGAGCTGAGCCCTCTGTGAGCTGCCGGATGGTGCAGGGTTTGGCTCTGGTTTTGTCAGACCTCACTTCATGGCAGCTGCTTTCCAACAAAGCCAGTTGGGAAGGGGAACTGGCCACAGCAGGGGCTTGCTTGGCAAGGAAAGACCATCATGGTGAGTGAACTGGGGACTGCATCCAGATGCCTGTAGGCCACTTCTGTCCCTGCATCTGCTCTGGGCAGAAAACCAGGTGTCCTGGCTGCCTCTGCAGGGTTATTCTGCAGAGAAGACCAGTGAGGAACTGGATATGGCCCTCAGTTTCAAGTTCAGTAATCTCTTTGGGCTGGAAGCAGCAGGGCAGGCAGAGGATGTGCTCACCCAAGCACAGTGCTCTGAGCAAGGCAGCACCCCACCACAGCAGGTGCTGGAAGGGGATAACACTTGGGATGATGGCAGGGGGTTGTCCTGCATCCAGAGATGCTCAAGAAACTGAAGAACTAGGCAAGAGGTAGATGTGTTGGCCGCAGAAGCCTGGTGTGTCTCCCAAGCTGTGATATGTGATCATGTTGATCAGTGACAGTGACACATGTGTGCACAGGGCCACCAAGATGTGAGAGCCTGGTTTTGAACCTCTGCAGAGACACGACACAGCTTCTAAAGCTGTTTTAGTCTTGCTCCCAGAGTGGTAACTTTCCTCCCTGGCTACATCTGGGCTAAATTTGTCACTCTTTCAAATGCTGCCCTTTCAACGTGCAGGCTGCTCATTTCTCACGCTTCCAGCACGCCTTTGTGCGCAGCTGCCCTCGTCTGTTTGGCTCTTATTTCAGGTCCTGAACTCCATCTCCGTGTTTGTGTGTCTGTGCCTGAGTTATTGCCTTGTTCCCTCAGTACTCCTGGGGCAGAGCAGAGCTACTTCCAGCTGCTGCCCGGCACAGAACATAGCGTTTCGGGATGAAATGTGAGTGTGACCTTAGCAAACGGACACCACCAAGGGCTTGGAGCAAGAGAGAGAGGGGTTGTGGGTGTACACAGGACCTGAGGATCCCATCCCTGAATGCTGCTGCCCATTTGACCCCTACCTACACCCGCTCCTTGCTGTTTCTTCACTGCTCCCCTGTAGCAATTAAGGATTGTGATAACAAACTTATTTTAACTGAAATGGTTGCACAGCCCCTGCCATAGAAGCAGCTAAAGGAGTTTTACTTACACCCTTTCCCAGCTGGCTTTACCTTCTCAAGAATCATAGAACCATTGAATGTTGTGAGTTGGAAGGGATCCACAAGGATCATAGAGTCCAACTCCTGTCCCTGCACAGGACAATCCCCAGATTCACACCATGTCCCTGAGGGCCTTGGCCAAATGCTGCTGGAATCTTCTCAGGCTTGGTGCCATGAGCATCTCCCTGGGGAGCCTGTTCCAGTGCTCCATCCCCCTCTGCCTCAAGAACCTTTTCCTCATGGCCAACCTCCCCCTCCCCTGCCACATCTTCCTGCCATTTCCTCTGCTCCTGGCATTCGTTGGTGGCCAGAGAGAAGAGATCAGCACCTGCCCCTCCTCTGCCCCTTGGGAGGAAGTTCTAGACCCCCATGAGATCTCCTCTCAGTCTCCTCTTCTCCAGGGTGAAGAAACCAAGTGCCTTCAGCCTCTCCTCACACAGCTTCCCCTCTAAACCCTTCACCAGTTTGGTGGCCTCGTCTGGGCATTCTCCAGGAGCTTTAGATCCTTTTTATACTGTGGTGCCCAAAGCTGCACCCAGTACTCAAGAAGAAGAACTCCTTCCTGCTCTCCTTCCATCTGTCCCCACTTGGAAGGTTGTACAACTTTGCTAGGCTGGTATAATTAATGCAGAGCAATTTACATGTGCATACAAGCCCAAAGATATTTCCAAACCAGCCCCTATAAGGATCAGCTTGGTCAAGACCCACACCCAAGCTCCTCAGCCTGGTTTCCCTGTTGAGTCATTGGTTTTGTTGGCTATTGGTTTTCCCTGATGGTTTCCTATCTGGATGTTGATCCAAGTGGGTCTGTAGCAGGTGGGAACAGGGCTGTGTTTGTGAGCTCTGTTCACAGACACCTGCCTAGTGACCATGCAAACCCTCACTCTCTTGCTTTTGCTCCAACACATTTCTCAGCAGATTTAAGAGGGCTTCCTTAAAGTGGCACTAGGTGTCTCAGTGCAGGTTGTATTAAAATGGAAGCTGTAGTACCTGTAAACACACAAAATACCTCTCATTTCCTGAAAAAAACACCCCATATTCATCCTTCATCTGGCTGCAGCAGAAATATGGTCTGAACCAGGTCTCCCACAAACTGCAGGACCTGTTCTCTGGAGCTGTCAGCAAGCCTGCACACATCCTGCTGCTCAGGGTGGTCACAGGATAGCTGTGTCTTTATTCACAGAGGCAGATGAAAGGCATGAGATGATCCTAGCTGCCAACAATTCACTCTCTGACAAATGATCTCTCCATCCGCCCCACTCCCTCCAAGTGCTAAAAATCCTGCATCAGGTCCCTACCTTCTGAAACCCCAGCTGGACAAGCAGAGCAGTTATTGGAACACCATGGGCTGCTGTACTTCTCTCTGCTTTTTGATTTCCAAGCCACAATTTCAAACTTCTTTTGCTCAAAGAATAAACAGCAGAGAGAGGTGGGTTGTTCTGTTTTATGCCCTGCTCCTTTGGCTTCAGGAGGTTGGAGAAAAAGCCCCCGTAGCTGAAGGCACAGTAGAGCAGCCCTCCCAACCAGCTCCTGCTCCTTCACTCAGCATGGACACAACAATGTTTTTATTGTATTTTTATTACAAAGACATTTGAGGTTTGGGAATTCCTTGGGGAGCACTTTTCATGAATGTGTCTTTTCCTGTCGGTTGCCTGCAAGTGGCAGCCTGAAACCACAGCAGAGGTTGGGGAAGGACCTGCTGGGCAAACCTGCTCCCTGTTCCTGCTTGGAAAATCCAACTGCCTCCCTTGCAGAACCTGAAGTCCCCTGAGATGTTGAAGATGTGTAGGATTTGCTTTGGTCTGTGATGAGCAACTCCCTCACTGCCCTGTGGGTGGGGGAATCCACCAAAATATGTCACGCTCTCACGCTGGCTGAGCCAGAGGAGCAACTGGCCTTTCTGGCAGTCAGAGATAAGAGGGAGGTGACTGCTCCCACCGCTCTGCCCGCTACCTCCCTGTGCTGGCACTGCTGGATCTGGCACAGCACCACCAGCCCTCGGAAATCTCCCTGAAATGTGGGGAGAAAAGAGTCTTGACTCAGAAATGGCTTAGCAGAAATCATAGAATCGTCTGGTTGGAAAAGACCTTTGAAATCATCGAGTCCAACCCTACCTGTCCACGACTAAACCATGTCCCTGAGCACCTCATCTACCCGTCTTTTAAACCCCTCCAGGGATGGGGACTCAACCACTTCCCTATTCCAAAATGTCCAGGAGAAGTTTTGCTCTGGTTTTTATTACAGAGAGATGAAACAGAAATAAGAGCGAAGGAGCTGCTCTGGCAAAACTGATTTGTGGGGAAGGGTGGGGAGAGACAAAGCCCTCTCCCAGGCTGGGACTCCGGCAGGCGGGTGGCACATGGTGTATCAAGGCCAGATGAAATACGGAGGCAGTTCTTGAGGATGCACCTGCCTGACTTTTTCATCTGCTTGGCAAGCCAAGGTGTCAGATGTGGGAGCTACGTGCAAGGCGAGGAAGTGGGGTGGGATGGCACAGCTCCCACCTCCAGCACTGACGTTCTCTTTGGTTGAAAGGCAAACAGCCTCCCGGCAGCAAGGATGCACTGAAAAGGTCGTTTCTATTGTGGTGGCTACTGCTCCTGGCTCCTCCCTAAGGGGTGAGATACAGGCAAGATGACCTCGCCATGGAGGGAGAGGAGAAAGCTTGAAAGGTCGGAGAATAAACCAAGCATTAAAATTGCAGGCAAGTCCAGGCTGGTTTCCTTGAAGGACACTCGAGACACTGCTGCTTGACTGAGCACAGTAGACAGTCCCAGAGCTGATCTCCTGATACCAACAAGATCTTCCAGTATTTCCTTTTGCTTCTGCAGTGGTCTGAAAACACCTATCTTCTGAAATATTTATCTCATCCGCTTCTTCCAGGAGAGAACAAAAGGAGTGTGAAATGCACCTATAGATGGATCATCTGGTGTGCAGGGGTAGGTGCCAAATCACATTTACGTTTCCAAGCCCGAGTTCTAAAGGATCAGACAGCAATTATCACAGACAGGCAAAGGGCACTCGCTGGTAGAGGTGACAGGCACCTCATGTTACCTCCAGCACAACGTGGGCACTGAACTCTCCTGGGAAGAAACTTAGCACGAGTTTTTGAACACTGGGATAGAGGCACTGAGAGAGCGAGATGTACCCCACGTCCTTTGGTGTGGGAAAACAGGCCATCGGTACCACCCTGCCTTTCCCAAGCAGGTCAGGGACAACCAGGAGACTATTTGTCCCACCCTGAGCGTGATCTTTTGGCTGCACGTGGCTCACCTACAGACTGGGGCACCAGGAGTGCAGAGCATTACCTACCACTCCTGCTTCTTGCAACATCTGGATCTGATTCCTTCCTGGATTTTATCTGGTATTACTAGTTGTCTACCACAGTCCTAAACTAGTTGTCTGCCCAGCAACCTCCTGTCAGTGCCAGTTCAGGAAAACTGATGGTAGTCTCCGACTGTAGTCTAACCATAGCAGAACAAGTCAGCTTCCCACAAAAAACATGCACCTTCAAGAAATGGTGGCAGGAAAGGACACACAAGTCTCCTCCCAGCAGTGATTTAGCAACTGTACATTCCCTGGGAAGTTCTCCAACCCAGCCTCAACTGGCTGAACTTCCTCACTCCTCTCAAGGTGCCCAAGCAGTGAGTTGAACTGGTAGCATTCCCATTGCACCAACTATCTGCAGCTCTGGTTTGTGGGGAGCAGCTGAGAACAAAACCACTTCTCCAGGGAAGATGAGGTCCCCAGAGCAAGGGCATTACTTAGAACAGATCTGTCTGCCATGGGTACACACAGATTCCTCGCATCCCAACACAACCCTGCTCCATCCAAACCTCCCTGGAGGGGCCAATGTCATCAAAAGTGTCTTCAATGTGATGGTTTCTGGCCAGAAACCCTCCCAGTTCCAGTGAGATTTTCAGACCAACTTTGCAATCCCCGAGACACTCAGACAAACCAGAACAACTTTCCCAACCATTTTGCCCAATATTAAATTCAGTAACTTTTTGCACCATCATTTATTAACCACAAGCGCTGCACCTGGGAATACTGTACATGGCTGGGAGGGAAATTAACTGTTCCTGCACCTGCAAAGTGAAGGGAAAACATTATTTCCTCCAGATTTGTGTGACAAGGCTAGAAAACACTAACACTGAAAATTCAAAGCAAGCAAGAAGTCAGCAGTGATGGTTCTGGATTTCGCTTTGTCCCTTACCCTGGGGACTTCACTCTGCATGAGGAACCAGGCAGGAAGAGTCAGAACCCCCAAGACAGGAGCTGGCAGTCCCAGAGACCCCTTCCCTTCAGCAAACCTCCTGCCACCCTCCTCTGATCCTTTTCTGCTTTGCTGAGCTCTGTGTTAGAGTCTCCCAGGAAAGCTCTGGGGAATGAAACTGCCCAATCCCTCCAGCTGTTCCCCCATTCCCCACCCGCCAAGCCCAGGCTGTTGTATTTCCACCTGCTGCTGAGAACGTGGAGAGCGATTAATGGATTATGGCTGGATAAACAGTAAAACAGAACATATGGGAACATTCCAGCCTCCTCTGTGCCTGCTGGGCTCCAGGAGCAAGGTCTGCTGGGCAAATCTTTCAGGGGGTGAAGATGCAGTGCCAGGCCTTCCTGGTTGCTACTGCTCTGACTGGAGAGCTTGGCTACATCCAGGGGGACTGAGGTGGGCAGAGCTGATGAGGATGGATGGACCAAACCCAGGAGCTGCTGCTGTGTGTTGGCTTGTGCTTGCTGATCTGTTCAGGGAACCCTGGGAGAGACCAGGCAAGAGCAGGACTTGCTGAAATCCTGAGTGCTTTTGAGGGCAGAGCTCTCTGGATCAGGCTCTTAGCGACATGCGACAGCCAAGATGTGTTTCAGTGAGGTAGGCATGAGGACTGAGCCAAAGAAGAGGAGAATCAGCCCATTTCCCTGCATACAACCTCTGACCTCAAGCAGCACATCAATTCCTACATTTTTATATCAACAGACACATAAGGGATTGATTTCTCATTCTTTAAAACTCAGGACTCATTCACCAGTTTCACACACAAACACCATAGACACAGGAATGTACACAAAAGTATGACATGAGATAGATCTTTATTAGAAGCTTCCAGCATATTTTATCTGTTCTCCTCCTTCATAAAACTCCTCTTACTGGATATACCGGTGCTATAGTCCATATAGAGCCTGTACATCTCTCTCTCTCTTGCTATTTACTGCTACATATCTCACTGTACAACTGTACAGTGTGCTCTCTTATCAGCAATAATACACGGTCTGAAGTACAACCCCACACACATTAAAATTGCATGGCACTCTGCATTGCAAGGAAAGAGCTAAACCTCTGCTCTCTTGTTTCATAAGACAAACATTGCCACAGACTGTTCCTATAAAGCTCCTAGGCAGATCCACACAGGTATTCTGGGCAGGTTTCCCCCAGTACCTTTGTGGATCTGGTCCCTAAGCGCTTCACAAATCCCACATTCGTGCTCTTATCAGACTTGGGAGTGAAGAAAAACCCTCATGAATAATGCCCTTGAGTGATCAGGAAGGCACCAGAGACAGAGAAGAACCTGAAGCACTTCCTTTTCATTTTTCATCCCACTTTCCAACCTGGGTCCCCTCCAGCCCCACAGGGTCACACACTCAGCACCTCTTCACTTGCCATCTCCTCCCAACCAACTCTGTGTTTCCAGGATGGGAGGCAGTGGAGGGACCAAGTGATAAACCTACACCCTTCATCTGGCGATTCTCTGAGCCAAACATGTACATGTGCCTTTTCTTCCTCTCCAACATGCTCCTGTCCTCGTCGGGGCTCTTTCCCACAGCCTCCCTGAGCTCACGCCCTTCCCAGCTGCCCCATCCCCTGGCTCTGGCTGCGTGACACTTGCCCATCCTCTGCCTATGGAAGTGAGATGTGTCCTTGCAGCGGGTGCTCCTCACCCTCAGGGACATCCACTGCATCCACAGCTCTGGCTTAGCAGGGCTGAGGCAGCCACATGCAACAGAAACCCTATCTCAGCCTCCTCAACCATTAGACCAAGTCGTGACTTCTTGGAGTGAAATCCAAGAGGATGAGTCCTCCTGCAGTGAGCCAAACTGGTCATGGGAGACCTGGGTCTTGCCAAGTGAGTGGCCCCTCCAGCCCCCTTTACCCACTGCCCAGCTCACTGCAGGCAGCCAGCACATGCTTAACAAAGCACCATGTTTGGACAGAGATAGCTCTTCCACAAAGCTCTCTCCTCTCTTCCTTCACAGATACCCCAACCCCCTCATAGGAATGAAGCATTTCCCCAGTTTCTTTTGCTCTCTCCTCCTTCCACTGCCTCCCTTTGTCACCAGGTGACTTCAGCAGGGAGGACGGACAAGCAGCGCCCTGGAACAGACACTGTGACTACTCCTAGGAGACAGCACAAGTATGCAAGAAGTGTACAAAGAAAGAACAGAGCCAGCCCACGCCGGGCTCCTCTTCTGTCCAGTACAGGTACAAACTGCCTACCGTATTGTAAATGACTGTCACCGGAAGGATCCTGCTTCCTGTGACATCCTGTCCCGTGTTGGGATGGGTCCAGAGAAGTCTTGGTGCTGGGATCCAGGCTTCTCACACCACCCAAGAACAAAGTCCCCAGCCTTTGCCTCCACCATCCTCATCCGTCCTCGGGAAGCACCTCTGGTGTGGGCTGAGCCTAGGTCTGAGAGCGTCCTTCTCTGACCTGCCTTCTGAAGTAGCGGATGGCAGAAAGCGTGCCAAAACTTGCCAGGAACACTAGAAAAAAAGACCAACACATTTTCAGAGTGAGTTTGGGTGCTTCTTCCAAACCTGAAGATCTTTCTCCAGACCTCAAGAAACAGCTGTTTTTAAGAGAAACACAACGCAGGCTTCACGTGTGTGCTAGAGATGGGTAGTGGTTGGATTTACAGGTTCATGTGGAGATCTAATGGGTCTGATTTCAGACGAGAAGGCCACAGTAGAAAATCTCACCAGGGATTTAGGACAGTCCCCTCATTTTCTATTTCTGTTTGGACCAGGAAGATGCCAAGAAAAATATAAATTTGTGGGTTATCTGTAGATACTCTGATCCCAGCCAAAAGCAGAAAATACCCAAAACCCAGAATCTAAAAATGTAGAGATAGAAAAAATAAGTAATGGAGATCAAGCTCTTCTCTGTACTTTCAGGTAAAGTTTTTAGCTTGGCTTACAAGAGAGGTCAAATTCCCCTGGTTTGTGCTCAAGAAAAACTGGGAACCCAAGCCATGACTTTGGACTTCCCAGTTTAAATTCAGACTTGATTTTGATTTATGTGTTAGAGGTTGGGATATAGACAGGGAAACGCAACTTGTTAGAACCTAAAATGCCAAGAAAATTGCTAGTCTAGGATGTCAAACTGTTCTCTCACCTCACACTGGGTTGTTACGCAATCCGGAGGGCACGAGGCCCATATCCCGCTTTTCACACCCTCTCTGAGGCCACATCTACCATCCAAGACTAAGAAGGCAAGGAGGAGCAGGCCAAAAGCTCCTTGTGATGACTGCACTGAGCAACTTTAGCTAATGAGCTATTCTCAGCCTGGGGTGTCAGCTTCCTGTGTGACCTTAGCGAGGAACATTCCTCCCCTGGACAAGCAGCAGGAAGCCCTGGTCCCGGCTTCTCCTCCCGTGGTGGGGGCTCTCCAGTGACCACAGGCTGGGCCCTGAGCTCTGCACTTTCTGTCCCATGTCCTGCTCATCCAGTGACCTGCACCCCTTTGGCCACAGCTCATCTAATTTGTGCTGCCTGAGCTTCCTCTTTCCCCACTAGTTATTCAAATGATGTGGCTGGAGAGGAGAGGAACAGACAGATCTCCGTTTACTTGCAGGACTTGGTGCACCAGGATAACACTTGAGCTAAGCTCTATTTAGAAAAGAGATTATACCTCCACAGCACGTTAGAAAAATACAGGTGTTTGTCCCAGAACCTGCATACTCAAGGTCCTGATTCACCTTCTCACGGACCCTAAAGAAACCTTTCTGCCCCTGACACACTGGTACTGATCCCTGGCAGAGGTGGGATGGAGCAGGGACAAAGCCAGGAAGACAGCCTTGTCCTATGGCTCAGCTCAACTCAGCAGTCACTTTGTGTGGGCAAAGGACAAGGTAAGTGAGTAGGGACCAGGACTGTCATTGCTATAGGAGAGAGAAGGTATGAGAACTTCCCAAGGACACTTTGGGAAAGCAGGAAAATGCATTTTCCCGCAGGCAGCGTTAGGTGTGTTAGCATCCCTGCCCTTCTCCCTGCCACATCTTCCACCAGGTCCTTCCCACCCCTCTCCCACCAAGCTGGGCACTGTACGTACTGGTCTTCCAGGCATCTGGAGCTTGCAGGTCGGAGGTCTTCACTGCCCAGGATGCAAAGGCACAGAAGACGAGGCACATGTCTTTGTGGGTCAGCGCCAGCGGAGCCTGGGGCCTCCCTGTGAGAAGAAAAGCACAGAGCTTGGGGTTCTACACCACCCCTTCTGCCACAGCCGGCTCCGGTCCCTCTGGGACAGCGAATCCCTTGTGCACTCTCAGAGAAATACATCTCTGACAGACGTTTTTCCTCCTAGAAGACCTTTTTTTCACCATTGGTCAAGTCAAACGTTTAGGACTCAGTCACATTTCCGAAGGAGAAGGGCAGATTTTTCACCCCTCTCAGTTTTACACTTTGTGAAGAGCTCAAGCCAGATATTTGTTAAAGGTACCCATGGGCCTGGGAGGCACAACCAGCAGACAGGCCACCTCCAGCACCTCTGACTGCCTCACCACCCTCTGCATTTCTTCCCCATGCACCCCTGGAAGCAGGGAGATGATTTAGGAGACAGCAATTCCTGGGCTGGCTGCCGATGTACTGGGGCCACATCCCTCTGTGCAAGGTCCCCTTCCTGCAAGACAAAGCCTTGAGATGCATGCAGCTCTAGGACAACACACGTCCCCTTGAGAAGGACCAGAGCTCAGCATCTCTCTGCAGATCCCACCTCACTCCCACCACCTGCTCGGTCCAAGGAGGGAGACAGCCCTGAATGCTCTGCATTTCTTTCTCCACTGGAGTTCCAGTCTAGCACAACTCAAAGACACATTGCAAGACTAAGTTATTTTTGCTCCTAGGTTTACTTGATCAGGTTTCTAATTAAAGCTGGCTTATTAATTAGTTATGACCGTGGCAAAAGGGTATTTCCTCTGTGCAAACAGACTGGAAGCTCTTTTTGGAGGCAGCCTTTTGGGATGACTCACTCATTGTTTGGTTTTAATATTAACCGCGAGGCACTGTGGCTGTAAGCATCACATAAGCTTTAAGATAAATAAGTTGGCTGTCCTGGTGGGTCAGACTTGCTCTCCTTTTAGTCCTCTTCCTCTTACCTGCCTCCAGTAACAGTCAATGTTCAGGTAACATCTCTGGAGGGTGTTTTTCAAATTTGTGTGTATTTTAAAATCACCATCACCTCTTTCAGCTGGAAGTTGTGGACATGTTCCATGCTGTGCACAACTTTTCCCCCACCAGTATTAGACTGATGAGTAGCCCAACCTAACAGGACAGCAGCTCAGCACCCATTGCCTTATCTCACCTTATCTCAAGAGCAGGAGTTCTTTGGTAGGGAAGGATTTTGCTGCTTTGTGTCCCATTCCCTCATCAGAAACAGAGGGATGTGGTTCTGCAGGCAGTTGGGTGGCACTGGGATGGGGGATGACTGTCTCTACCAGACCTTGCAGTGACACCAGCCATGGTTGATGCAGCTATCCACTTCAGTAAGCTTTTCTTGGCCAGATTGCAAAGATCAGATCCACAGTATCTATCAGGGGACAATCAGCTAGGACAGGGACTTTGGGCCAGGCTGAGTTTCAGCCTATTGCTGTCATGACCACATCTGTCCCAGGACTGGAATATGTGGGGAGCAAAGCAAGTTACACACAGAATATACCCAAATTCCCTGTCCTCCCACAGCACCAGGATCCAGTCTGCAGGGCCTGGCCAGCAGCACTTGCTTGGCATAGGGACAGCGTGAGCATCACAAGAGAGAGCCAATGCAACACAGCATGTCACGGTGGTGGCTTTAGCCACGCTTCCCGAGATCCCTGCTAAAGCCCAGGGATGCTATGTGGCAAGGTAACTGGCCTGGAGTGTGAATTCATAGAATCCCAGACTGGTTTGGGTTGGAAGGGACCTTAAAGCTCATCCAGTTCCACCCCCCCTGCCAGCAGCAGGGACACCTTCCACTAGACCAGGTTGCTCAAAGCCTCATCCAACCTGGCCTTAAACACTTCCAGGGAGGAGCAGCCACAGCTTCCCTGGGCAACATGGGCCAGTGTCTCACCACCCTCACAGCAAAGAATTTCTTCCCAATATCTCATCTCCATCTCCCCTCTGCCAGTTTAAACCAGCTACATCTGGCTGAACCCACCAAAATGTATAGTGGACTTAACACTGCTGTGGCCAGCATGGAGATGGTCACAGCAGGACCAGAGCTGGGTGCCAGGCTTGCCGAGGGGTGATGGGAGCAGAGGAGATGGCACAGGGCAGAGGCACATCCCTACACACAGCGCTGAGCCGGGCTGTCAGGGGTACCAGGGCTTTACCTGTCAGTGCAAGGGCCATGTTCAAACTTTCTGGCCGTGCTTGGCTTCCTCCCAGCGGACCCAGTGGGACAAGAGGAAGTTTCTCTGCAGATCCTCTCCGGACGAGAGCCTGGGGGACTGGGGCTTGGCCTCTGACGAGACACATTGGCCTTTGCAGGAAGGACTTCAAAGCCCCTACAGCTTTCTTCACCTCGGAGGCTGGAGTGATGGAGAAAATCCCTCTCCAGCCTGCCCTGTTCCTAGGCCCATCTGGAAAGAAGTGTTCGTACACCTCAGGGACCGTGATGACCACAGGGCCTTTGACTGGAGGCGAGTCAGGATCCTCATTTGGCAGCTGAGCGTTGCTGCTGAACTTCTTTCGTTTCCTGTCTTTACCTTTGACTTTTTTCCTGCTTCCTTCTGGTTCATTGAAAAAATATTCATATAGTTCAGGCAAGGATATTTCCCTTTCCAAGGGCGTTTCCTTCCCCTCCACTGAGTTCCCCATTCCTTCTTCTTCCCCTTGGGAGTCACAGAACAAATAGTCGTACATCTCAGGCCAAGTCACGTCCAGGGTGTCTGCCTTTGGAGAGGCCCCAGCTGCAAAGCAAGGGGGTCCCAACTCCCTGGGGGTCTCAGCTGCTGGTTCCCTATGAGCTCCCTCAGCAGCATCCTCTCCAAAAGCTGCCATGCTCTTGGGATGGAGAAGCTTCTCTGGCATCTCCTGGCATGCCTCTCCCAAAGGAGCCGCAGCTCCACTGGCAGGGATCACTGGCACATTGTCACGTACGCCCAAGCCACCAGCCTGCCCTGGCTTTGAATGCTTGGTGGCCTTCGTCTTCCCCAAGGGCTGTGTCCCCGGCTCCTTCACCTTCACCTTTGGGGAAGAGCTCATGGCCACATCGCCATTGTCCGTGCCAGGGCTGGGCACTGGCCGCTTGCTCTCCCCTGCCTCCTCGCTCCCCAGCTTCACGGGGGCTGGCTTGGCTGCCTTCTCCTTCCCTCTGCTCTTCCGTGAGGACAGTGGTGAACTTACAGGAGCCCTCACGGGCACCACAGTCCCCTGTGCCGTAGCACCCGCGGGCTCCCTGTCCCCTTGGGCCACCTCGGTGGCACTGGCTCCACGTTGCTTGCGGCTCTTTCTCGGTTGTCCTGGCACCTTGGGCCGCACGA
>NW_010314268.1:0-3979 GCF_000700745.2 Antrostomus carolinensis
CGAGAGGGGGTCAGGGTGCTGTGTGCCAGGGACGGTGGTGCCCCAAGACAGGAGCACCCACAAACGTCTACATTTTCCCATACAACTCATCCCTCCTGCCCTTCCCCTCTCTGGTCTGAAATACCTGTGGTTTCCTCGGGCTGAGGCTGGCTGGGAACCTCTCCGGCAGCAGGATGCTCTCCCACGCTGCTGCCCAGGGAGCTCTTCAGTGCAGGGATGTTACTGAGCTCAGTGGGGTCAGGCTGGGAGAGCACCCTGCTCCCCCACATCTCACCCAGGAGCACCTCTGGCTTTCCCTGGTGCTCCCCCAGGGCAGTGGGTCTGGTGATATTTATCCATTGCAGCTCTGTTGGGCTCTGCAGTCACTTGATGGGGCAATTGAGTGAAAGCCTGAGTTGCACCATGGCTCTCGTTGCTGGTTTCAGCATCCTCTTGCATTTCTCATACACAGACATACACAGAGATGTATTTCTTGTTTTCCCCTTTGCAAAAGCACTGGGTGCAGAGAGGGAGGGATGCAGGAGAGGACAGACTAAACCCAAGGACCTGGTGGCTGGAAACTCCTCTCTGGTCAGCAGCCAGCTCTTCCCCGTTACTAAAAGGCCAGATTCCCCCCCCAAAGCTGGCTCCTAGGATGCTCTGCGGGCAACGTAGTGTTGGGGCAGCATCCTGGAGGGATTTCCCTTGGAGTCCCTCAAGGTGTGTGACGAAGCCACCCCTGCTGCTGTCAGCAAGGACACAGGTCTTGCCAGGCTGGGAATAAGCCTGGGCTTTGCTCTGGCAACTCCCTTTAATCCTGGAGGGGAAGGTCTCTGGGAAAGGTGCTGCCCTCCCAGGTCACCACAGCAGAGGATTACATTCCCCGTTAAACGAGCCCGGCTCGCTGCCTTTAATCTCTGAGCCTGAGCTGAGTCCTTGGGACCAGGCCAGGCATTAACCCTCTAAACTGGCTCTTTTCTGCAGCATCCGTCTCCTCACTGGGCTCCTGGGCTTGTGGCCTCTCTGGGGCCGGATCCTGACACCTTAAACACAACCAGAGGGGTTGCACATCCTGGAGAGCCTGCAGCTCCCCCTGCTCCCTGCCTCAGTTTCCCCTTGGCAGTGCAGTCCCAGTGCCATGCCCCAGACCTCCTCACTCTGCTGGATGTGGGATGCTACCCCGGGACTGCTGGGCTGGCTGGGGAATTGCAGAATCATTAAGGTTGGAAAAGAACTCCAAGATCATCAAGTGCAACCATCATCCCAACACCACCATGCCCACTCAACCATGTCCATAAGCACTGCATTTACATGTCTTTTAAATCCCTCCAGGGATGGTGACTCAACCACTTCCCTGGGCAGCCTGTTCCAATTCTTGACAACCCTTTCAGTGAAGAATTTTTTCCTAATATCCAACCTAAACCTCTCCTGGCACAACTTGAGGCCATTTCCTCTGGTCCTATCGCTTGTTACTTAGGAGAACAGACTGACACCAACCTCTCTACAACCTTTCAGGTAGTTGTAGGGAGTGATAAGGTCTCCTCTCAGCCTCCTTTTCTCCAGGCTAAACACGCCCAGTTCCATCAGCTGCTCCTCATAAGATTTGTTCTCCAGACCCTTAAAAAAGGGAGCTGCGCTGGGGGGCAGAGCCCCACATCTGCTGCAGATGTTTGCCAAGGCTCTTGGTGGGACACATGGTGCCCCACAGCATCGTCCCAAGGTTCATCCCATGAGGAGGGGCTCAGTTGCCTGCTGCAGTGCTGGGCTGAGACTGGGCAGCACAGGGGTGGCTCTGCGGGAACCGCTTAGTCAAGCAGAAAGTTTTCCAGCCAGAATATAAATTTTCATGTAGTCCTTTCCCCTGCTTGCCTCCCATGGGAAAACAGTGGTTGGTGAGAAGCTTGTGGTGCTTCTGTTTTCCTGGGCAGAAAGGGAAAGGATCAAAATGATCCCGGCTGTGAATCCCCAGCCCTTCCCAGAAGCCAGGTGCCGTGGCTGGCCCTCATCCCAGCTCTCATTGCTACCTGCCGAACTGGGAACCAGTGCTGGCCCCTGCTCAGACGCCTTTCGCTTGAAGAGCAGCAGCAGCCGGGGCGGTTTCACTGCCCTCCAGCCTCTGCTGCTCCCACATCACACCCTCCCATGGATTTCGGTCCAGCTCGTGGGTGGCAGCTGCTGAAAAGGTTGTGCTGATCCTGGTGTCCCTCCAAAGTGTCCAGGGTGGCTTTGGGGAAGGGCTGCCTCAGCCCCAGCCCTTCCCAGTTACTGGTGGTGGAGAGAAGGGAGGAGAGAAGCAGCTGTGGAGTGAATAGGAGCCTGGGGGATGGAGCAGGGCCTTGGGCTCTGCCTTTGCTTCCAGCAGGGAAAGGGAAGGGATGGATCCAGCACCTTGAAAAGATGGATGTTGCAGGAGTTCAACAATAAAAGTTGCAGGAGCAGCATTCCTGAGAGGAGGCAGCTTCTAGGGATTGCCATCCACGTGCAGCCTTGTCCTGGTGTGAGTCCAGAGCTGAGCTGCTGCTGGGACTTCATCCCATGGTCCTGCATTGCCTGACCCTGCTCCCTCCCAGCTCTGCTGCCGGGACAGCACCTTTCCCCGACCCTTGGGTGCAATTTTTGGCTTTACAGGCAGAGGCAGACTCCTGAAGCGGGACCTCTCCGGGGCCGGCACTCCCCATCCCCGACTGCTGCTCACCGCATTGCTGGCTCTGCTGAGGATGTTTGAACAGTTTCAATCAGTTCCCAAGAAAAACAGACTGAAGCAGAGAACGGGCACCTTCTGCAAACAGGGTGGCATTAAAAGCCCATTTCCTCCCCATCCTCATCCTCTCGTCCTCCAACGTCCACGTCCGCTTTGCTGGAGTTGAAAAGAAGATTAAAATTTGCTTTTGATGGTTTCCAGCCCAGGTTTGCTACTGCACCACCACGGGCCACTTCCCCACTTGGCTGCTCACCAGTGATTTTAAAAGCAAATGGGCTCCCCTTGCCTCCCTTCTGCCCTCACCTGTTGTTCTAGAAGTTGCAAAGGATGCTGGAGCCAGCTCGTTAATTTTGGAGTTGTCATTAATTAGGGTGCTCATTAATTAGGTGTCATTAATTAGGTGCTCCTAATGTGCTTGGGGATGCACATTCCTGAATGGGGATGTTTGTCCTGGGGGGACCACGCTGTCCCCCAGCACTGCTCACTTTCCCCTATTTCTCTATTAAAAAGACTCTCCTGATTATGTTAAGAGGGTGAGCAGGGGAGCAGGACCCCCTTGTGCCCCCCCTATGTCCCCCCAGCCCCTGAATTTCCATGTGCTGGCTTTCCCAGTTGCTTTAGCCATGAAGTGCTTTGGGCCAGGAGGAACTTCCCCCACCTAACCTCTTTCCCAAGCCTTCAGCTGGATGTTCTGCCATCCAGCAGAAAGCCACGGGGCCACTGCTGCTGTCACAGGAAGGGAAACTTGATGTAAGCCCCAGTGCAAGGAACTGGTGGTGGAGTGGTGCTGTGGAGCAGCCGAGCCCTTGCTCTGCCCGGACTGTGCTTCTGAATCAGGCTGGGGGGCACAGGCAGCCCACCCAGCTGTTTTGCAGCTGGATGGAGGCCCAGCTTTTCTTCTTCCCCAGGGAAATCTCCAGCTGCCAGAGTCAGGCCAGTGCTCCCACTGCAGCCAGTGGCACAAGGCTTTCTGTTTTTATGAAAATCCCCACCTAGCACCTGGGAAACTGCCTCCTGTTTCCTGTTGAAACACTCGAGTTTCAGCCCCACTTTTCCATCCTTTTCCATCCCATGTGCTGGAGGGGTGGGCTCAGGTGATGGGACAGGAGCAATATGCAATCGATCAGGAGAACAAGCATGAATTTTATGGGGTCTTTAGGGTTTGGCAGCTTGAGCTGGCGTGAGACTGCAGTTGGAGCTGGGCTGGTGCTCCTTTGCTGACTGCCTGCTGGGGCCGTGCTGCATGGGGAGGGGACACGCACAGAGGTGTGCAGGCATATCCCAAATTCAGGGTAATCC
>NW_010314269.1:0-5812 GCF_000700745.2 Antrostomus carolinensis
TTCAAGTCACCCTGTTCAAACAGTAGCCTGACAAAGCATCCCCAGAAAACGATATTATATCCTCTTCTGGTTTCTTGACAAGTGCTAGTAAATATATCATTTCCACCTTTTCCATCTCCTAATTTACTCCTTTTATCAGCAATAGGGACAAAAAGGTTCTAATTAGATAGCACTAATCAGGTAGAACAGCATATGATTGACAGCTAAGAAGTCACTATCTGTTCTCTGAAAAACAGATTGGCTCTTTTCCTCATACCAGGTAGAATGGCATATGATTGACAGCTAAGAAGTCACTATCCTCTGAAAAACAGATTGGCTCTTTTCCTCATAGAAGCAGAAGATTTATCAATAGACAAAAGGATGCAAAACCCCAAAAGGTAAGGTATAATTACACATCAGGACTATACATTTTATTTTTACATAAATCTAAAAGGATTCATGGGTGCTAAAAGCTTTTTTGGAGGGGTTAACAAGTGAAATTACTCATAAAGGAAGATCAACATCATCACAAAAATAAAATTAGGAAAACTATCTGTTTATGAACTGGTGTGTGGTGGGTTTATGGGGTTTCTGTTACTTTATTTGCTTGTTTGGGGGTTTTTTTTGTTTGTTTCTTTTAGGAGTGTCCCAAAACAAAAGTGTTTTTAAACCAGGAGTGGTTAAAAAGATAAATTTAAAAAAGAGGTCCAGTAACTCAAGCAAAGAGTTTTGTCACATATGATAACAGAATGATTCTACTAGAGTTTTACCTTTTTTAAAAACATTTTCATTTAACTACCTGCAATGAATATTCCAAATAGATTTCTCAGTAACAGAAATAAAATAAAACTGCCAAGTGGCACTTAACTTGTAATATTTTTACACAAGACAGCAGATAGGAACTTTCCAACATACAATTTTTTCCTCTATTTGCTTATTTCTACTCTTTTACGAGATTAGGTGTTTAAAATCCAAATAAGTTACTTTAAACTGCAATGTGGAAGTATATCTTGTCCAATATTTGTCTATCTAATAATCTCAAAGTTTAACAAAAAGTGGTCATTTGTCCTACATCACTAAAATGTTTAGATTTCTTTTACTTGCGTGACCTCATTTGCAAATGAGATAGCTTGTATTTTGAGATCTAATAGATAAAACTTGTGACATCTGGTATTTTGTGTATTAATGAAAAAAACCCTAAGCTTACCCATAATCATTCATCTCCAATGAAATTTATCGTCTGCATAAGAGAGAGGAATTTGCAGTGAAAAATTAACATTTACCTGTTTTATCTGGTATTGGTATTCAGACTTCTTAGAAGGTAGTTTTTTTTCCTTCAGCTAAAACTAGGCCTGTACAAGCACCAAATGTTTGAAAAGCATCTTAGATCTTCCAAAAAAGCACCCACAAGTTCATTATGATGCTTGAAATCTTTATAAAAACTTTCTGGACATTACACATTTTTCCACAGAGTCAATAAATCTATTAATATTTCAAGTTTTGTTGGTTTTGTTTTTTGTTTTTTTTTTAACAAATTCAAATACAGATCTGGAATTTTCTGGACTTGAACCAACCGTCAAACCATACATCAAAGACATCATTCTGAAGTATACTTTGATTTGCAGCATTTAAAAATTGTGCAGACACATCACGTTTTCTGTAAGACTTATAAGAGTATTGGGACACACAATGAAATACCCTCTCAATATCCTACCTTCTCAGCATCACACATCCTGGTGTGATGTGCACTGAGGTTGCGTTGCTGTTATTACACATTACCACAAAAATAAAAGCACACAAAGAAATAATTGTAAAATTTCTAGGGTTTTTTTTTGTCTGGATGTATATATGGATGCTTACAGTCTTCCTAGAAGGCTTGACAGGGTAAGCAAATGGTGAGCTTGGGAATGTATTGATTGGACAGCCGTAAAGGAAAGTTTGTGGGAGTATGTGTTTTTAAGGGTGTGTTAAGAAACTAAAAGAATGAGAGAAGGAGCAAAGTAATGAGGCAAATCGTGCACATAAATGGCAGGAAAAAAAAAAAGAAAGGAGAGGATGTGTGTAGAGGGAGTTTGCAAAAAAGTCAGCAGAAGAAAATACATCATAAAAGTAATTTAAACTATTTCTGAGTGTAGTAGTAACAAAAAAAAAAAAAAGTAAACAATTTGATTTTTGGAGATATTTCATGTTTCAATCCTCTGAAGAAGTCAACTCACCCGAGTATGCCCAATAAGGATCCCCCGAAGCCTTTCGCCTTCGTATCTGCACAGAACTACCATGTCTGTTTTCATGCAGAGAGCCAACATAACCTTCAGTCAGTGCTGGGAAGAGAAGAAGCAGGAATCGTTAGGAAAGTGGTATTTACTCCCTGGTGTTTATCCTGTGAAGTTTAAATCATTCCTGACCAGAGACTACAACTTTGGCATTGCTTTAAAAAAAACCCCAAAAAAACAAAACCAAACAAACAAAACCCAACCATGTTCCTAACCATGCAAACCCACCATCCAAAAAAATGATTCACAGAAGCCAGGACTCTCCGATGCCTTTATTCTGATCTGGCACATACCTGCATAACTCCAGTAATTTCCATAAGGGAATTCTGATATATACAAACAAACATACATGAGTCATGACATATGACCAAACTGTCCCTGTCTAGACCCAAAAGACAGCTTACTTTGCTAGTGACTACTACCAAGCTACTAATTGTAATTCAACACAAAAATTATCAAGAACCTTAAAAGAATACAGATGCAAGTGTGTGGAATATGCCAGTACAGTGTTATCCTCATTATCATAACTGCACCTATTTTAAAACTACATCTGAAATTCCCATGTGGAACAGTCTTGCTCAGGACTCAATGAATCCCCTCCATGTAGAGCCTGCAGACCTGAGCCCACAGCACACTGGGTAGTGTTCTCAACACGAGGAAGGCTCCAGTAGCATCGCCTCATATGATTCACTCAAGCCAGGCAGATGTGTAGCACTGCCTTCTAAGCAGAGGAAGGTTGTATTATGTCAGATAAAATACCCAGTGTGCAATACCAATGCCTTACAACACGAAAGAGAGACCAGTAATGAAGAAATCTTTGTAAAGCTTCACAAGCTAGAAGGGATTAAATTGATCAATCAAAACAGAAAAGTACACATACTACATTGCATCCCAGCATTTTTCTTTTATATCTCAAACTATATATTTTTTTTTTCCCCCTTGTGAAGGAATGTACAGCTTCCATGAGGATGAGAGTTGTTTAGACTTTTTTTATGTGTAAATTTTGCTTATTTTTTCTATGCAACTGACTGAACCAAACTGGAGGTGTGTGAATTTACAAATGTCAGTAAAAAGTCTGTAATAAATTCAACTACCTTTCTCAGAGCACTACAGCCAAAAACTTTTGTGCTATAATAAACACACACAAAAACCCCTTAGAATCACAGACACAGAATGTGAAAAACAAGTATGCACCAACTGGCTCTACGCAAATTTAAGTCCAACTGATCCCAAACCACTTATTTGATCAGTAAGAAACTAGCTGAATAATTCAAATTACAACTTTAGAAAACCATATAAAGCACTGCTACCCATATGCAGTCACCAAGCACTGTATTCCCTTCTATTCCCAGGCCAATTACAGCTGAGCTGCAATGAAGCTTGTAACAGGACTTTACTGAACATCAAGCACCAGCAACTCAGATTTTGGCTTTCTTCCCCTTTAGAAAAGCCTGTGGGTGACACCCTCTCTGTACCACACTAGCAGAGAGCATGCTGTGTCCAAGGGCTACCCACGTATGTTAAACAGCTCTATAGACAACCTTCACTCTGCAAGGTGGATCGTCGATTTCTGCAGGTGCTGGAATCCTTAAGTGGTAGAAAAAGTCATGCAATCCCAGGAAAGGCATTACAGGTTTGCCCCTGCCAAATTTTCTCTTGTGCGAGCAAAGGTACTAATTGTTCAATTTATTATGAGCCTCTGATTTGAATGAGTTTTCCAGATTTCTTGGCAACTTTCTAAATGCTAATTCACTCCAGGCTGCAAACTGGAAATGCTGGAACACATCATGCTACCAGGATTTGTAGACAACATGGTATCACACACCTTATCTTCCCCTTTCTGATTTATTCTAGTATGTCTACCTGGTTGGAAGGCAATGGGCACACATTTCAACAGAAGAGAACTGATAAGGCAACATGGTATCACACACCTTATTTTCCCCTTTCTGATTTATTCTAATATGTCTAATATGGCAGTAGGCACACATTTCAACAGAAGAGAACTGATAAGGCATGTGAGAGATCAGAGGTAAGGGATCAGAGACCATGAAAATCCCAAGGAAGAAAACACAGAAATAACTTAAGGTGGATGGCTGCAAAGGTTATCAGAAAAAATCGTCCAATTATTCACTTACAAATAACGTGCTGAGAAATACACCTAAAGTCTCTCCTTACTACAAATTAAAGATAACAGCAGCTTTCTCCTCAGCAACCTATACACAGAAGAGGCAGTTGTGGGGGTTTTGTCACCCAGAAAGACTGATTCTTGCAGGTAGAAGAAGAGTTCACCCTGCCTCCTCCAAGGAATAAGTTACTCCTGTAGCACCTGCTCAGTGAGCCCTTCCATGTGCCTCACCATCAGAAGAAAGAAGCTATATGTAAATCTCTGTTTGTTGAAGGTAAAAGGCTCCGAGTCAGTATGAAACATCTGACGTTGTAAAACCCTTTTTCCTCCTAGCCTGAATCGTCAAAAAGCCATATAGCAACCATGGTACGGCTATGAATCATACCATTGATTTTCAGTATCCTCTGTGCAGAAAATTAAATTATGCAAATCCAAGCCTTCATGAATACCTAACTTTAATGTGAAATAGAACATTTGCTTCAGTCAGCATCTTATTTATGTAATTAAAAACCCAATTCTTGTAAAGATATGCAGTTTTCATTTTCTGCATAAACACTTAATAGATTTGTACATTTATCTATACTTGTAAATAGTGAAGAGCCACATTGTACACAAATTTATTTCTACCAAAAAGGATCTTACAAACCAAGAAGGAAGCTCAAGTATTTGTCAAAACAACTGTGGGAAGGAACTTGCTGGTTATACCACTAAATATCTTCTGTAGGACTGAAAAAGAAACAAATTGGAACATCCTGTTCTAAATAAAATCCTGCATCCCTGTTAGGCAGTCCAACATTAAAGTCAATAGTCCCCTTACAAACACACAATTATTCAGTAGTCATTGCTAATAGTCATTAGCAATTTAAAGAAGATATATGTTTACTGGATACTTGCAGAAACACTAGGAAAAGGATGATAGGTCAAGATCTCTGACCATGCTGTGAACTGGAAAGGTAACGGTCTGTCTCTATCAAAAATCATGACACCACCTTCTTCCCTAAGCTGGCTCTGTTCCCCAGCCCGTTCACAGTACGGCCATGCATTTCCATTCACTCCAAGAAAACTCTGTGGGAACAAATAGCTATTGTTGGCCATATCTTATACTGGTAAATTCATCAGGAAACCACAGACTCAATCTCATGGTGCTTTTGTTCTGTGGTGTCAACTGAGGTCAACAGACTCTCATACCGAAGAGGTGCAAGATACAGAACAGAGCATAGAGTGACTCCTCAGATAAAAATCTGGAAGA
The DNA here is from genome assembly GCF_000700745.2 of Antrostomus carolinensis. Classification (NCBI taxonomy): domain Eukaryota; kingdom Metazoa; phylum Chordata; class Aves; order Caprimulgiformes; family Caprimulgidae; genus Antrostomus; species Antrostomus carolinensis. Next base: position 5,627 of record NW_010314269.1, read on the forward strand.
GCCAAAGCATTCAAATCAAGTCAGTTCAAAAAAGAAAGCCATCTTATGTTTTAGGTAGAATAATTACTTTTTCCAGATGGGACTGGGGATGTACTTCTGACCAAAACTCCCTGAAACCACCAATGCAAACTTAACAGGCATCTCAGTGTTGTTGATTCTGCTTATTTCACTGAATATATATATATA
>NW_010314270.1:0-31047 GCF_000700745.2 Antrostomus carolinensis
CCCCGCCGCCACCCCCGGCTTCTTAACTATGTTATCCCAGAGGTGCTACTGCCGTTTCTGATGGGCTCAGCCTTGTCCAGCAGCTGGTCTGCCTTCTAGCCTGCTGGCATTGGCTGTGTTGGACACGGGGGAAGCTTCTGGCAGCTTCTCATAGAAGCCACCCCTGTAGCCCCTCTGCTACCAAAACCTGGCCATGTAAAACCCAGTATAGCAGCATAATGGGTAGGAGTCTGGTTCCCCATGGATTTGTACACTCTTCCTTTCTCTGAACTTCCCCATGCTCTCAGTTCCCCTGAAATATTTTTACTTTACTCTTCTTCGCCTTTTTTCAGGTTGGAGCCGAAAACCTGCTCATCAAAATGTATGGGCAAATTGGCCTGTCATATCAGATATTATAATAATAATAATCACTATATCTTTAACAATCCTACTTTATATCTAATGAAAAATCTTTCTTGTTTTCTTTCAGGCTCTAACCTGAAAAAAGGTGATTTCATTAGGAGCAGAACCCAGTACCATCAGCTGATGTGCTTCCATACCTTACAAATTTGATTCCACACAAAATGCCGTTACCAAGTATGTGTGAAACCCTTGCACTAACTTGTGTTTCCTCACTGAACCCACTTCAGAGCTAAAAGGAGCTGTCTGAAGCAGGGACTGCCTTTGCAGCAAAACGTAAATGTGGACCCATGGTTACAAAGAGCCACCATTCCACTCATGTTGTTACTGGTTTAACTTTCTCATGTAGTTACTAGTTTAATGTTACATCATTTTAGCTTCCAGAAAGACTCAGCTCCAAACTGAGAGACATACATGGAGGTATCTGCACATGGGTGTGTACTTAAGCCCTGGCTCTCCCTACCATTAGCAGAGGTTTAGGCAGAACAGTCAGGGAGGAGAAGAGTGTGACTCAGCTGCCCTAGAACAGACACTTCTGCCTGGACATGTTTTATTCAGTTTTTGCTTAAGAAAGTGGACTACGTTATGATAAGGAATTTACAAGATGTAATTGATTCCCAGTGAGTGGTAGTGTATATTTATTGAGCAAGTAGCAGAATTTTGTCCTTCCAAATGAACTACATTTATTATCTTGATAAATATGTAAAGATAATTATTTGAGGCAGCAATGCTTTGCTCTAACTGAACTTGTGACAGCAAAAATGCCACTAAACTTCAGTTGGAAAAAAACTCTTAACATTTTAATTTACTTGGTCCTAAATTCATTGTAAACCCAATTGCCTCTAGCCCATTCTTGAAAAGATCTGGCAATATTTTAGAAGCTTTCAAAGCAATCACATTGTAATGGTTCAAACTTAAAGGGTATTTATGCCAAGATGAGTTACATTTTTAACTTTCTTTTGAGAAAAGCTGACAACTGTCTTCACCGAGTACTGTCAGATGTGTTGTGCTAAGGTGAACTTCTAGCTCTGTGGACAAAGGCTTTTATGTGTTCAAGGGAAATTATACTGCATTTAATCTCAGTTTTTTCTGCCCACTTTAGAAAAGACTGATTCCAGCTTCTCTCACAGAAACATGCCTTGATTTCTGTAAATTTTAAACATTATTATCTATGTGAAGATTTATAGCATATTGCAATATGTGGAACAAGCTTTTCCATGCCTGCTGTGATCATGCTTTGCTATGAGAATACCAAGAAAATTGACTGGAGAAATTACATGGGTAAAAAAGGGGGCAGGAAAATCAGGCTGGATAAATCTGTCACTTCTATGACCTCTCTATGTGTATTACCGAGTACATTATCCATTCAGTGACTCCTTAAGCTCTACTTCTATGACCTCTCTATGTGTATTACCGAGTACATTATCCATTCAGTGACTCTGTGCTTAATTTTAGCCTCTCTCCTGTCTTTTGCAGAAAAATTTGTTCACCTTAAAGGACTTGTGGCCATTTTTGTTAATAAGCATAAGTATGTTTTTGTTTTTAAAGAACCTCAATGAGAGAAAGCTAATGAAAAAAGCCAAAGAAAAGTAATTATTTATTCTTTTCAGTGCTGAGTTCTAGGAGTTCTTTATCTTGTACTACAAGCTTCATCCTCTTAGTTGAAAGTTTCAGTATTTAGAAAATATACAGAAAAAGGTTTTTGTGAAGGAAGAATCTACATGTGTGAGGTTAGGTTTGGTCTTATGGTAGATCTTAGCACAAGGAAGACTTTATTTCTTAAAAGTGTGCAATGGTCAGTCTGGGAGGTAATGGTTGAGTGGATCACATTTTGGCTTTTCATAACCTTGAGGAATTCAAAACCCCACCAGTTTCTTAGTGGATCCATAACACTGTTGTGATGGATGGTCTAGACAAGACAGGCTCTCCATAATGCTTTCCTGTTCTTAGCACTGTCAGCTCCATCTTGATCATGTTTATATCTAACAGGTTGCCCTGAGAAATTGTAGATGCCCCCTCCCTGGAAGTGTTTAAGGCCAGGTTGGATGAGGCTTTGAGCAACCTGGTCTAGTGGAAGGTGCCCCTGCTCATGGCAGGGGGGTTGGAACTAGATGATCTTTAAGGTCCCTTCCAACCCAGACCATTCTATGATTCTATATCCTTTGCTTTTCAATTACCTGGAAGGTGTTGAGAAAGCTGCAGACTGGTTTGATTAACATACAATATAAAAGTGGTAACGTGTAAATGCACATGTTGTCTGCCTACTGTAACAGACTGTTGTCTTACCATCTCCCTCAAAGGCTTTGTATGGAGGCTGCTGCATGTGAAAGAGAGAGCCCAGTCCTGAAGGAACCTACAGGTGTTGCCGCTGCTGCCTGTAATGACCCTCTGTGCTGAATCTCCTGAGCGGGAAACAAGACGACTTCTTTATTCCACCCTGAAGTCTTTGGAGATGGAACAGAAATATTTGGTTATCACCAAACACCGAAAACACTGGAACATAACACATAAATACAGTTCAAATAATACTTTCTTTTTATCCCACAGAGACACTTGCGTTATTGACCATCAATAGTGAGTAAATGGTGAATTTAATACACAGTTACTCATGCTAAAGCCTACAGGTAAATGACTGTCTTGTTTGCAATAAACAGCTTTCTATTTAGTATACTGGAGTTGTTCCAAGGACATCTTTTCATAGGAGAAGCAGATGTAGATGAAGTTTTGCACAATTTAGGCTGTATTTTTTTATAAAACATTTAATTAGCAGGCATGAACACAGCCAGACACTTGAAATGGCACTAAAACAATTGTTTGATATTAAACAGCACATGCATTCAACTTGTGAATGCAGTTATACTGAAAAGCTTGAAAATATCAACAAATTGCGATGTGTTTAAAAAAGAAGTTTTAATTTTCTTCCAAGGTTTTTTCTTACAGGAATTGAAAGCTAGGGGGAAAAAAAAGTTCAAACAAACACACACAGAAAAAAAAAATAAAAGGAAGGAAAGAGAAAAGATTGTTTCTCTAAATGCCAAGAGCTTATTAATGCTTCTTTCAGGGATCAGAAAAAGAATTGTGACCCATATTCTAAATGCCATATTGAACTGCTGTGCTCTTACCTGGAAAAGTTTGCTCACATCACTGTGGGAGAGCAGGAGTCTGGATCATCTTCTTAAAAATTTGAATACAACAAAAGAATGTAAATAGTATTTTAAACTCAAGGTTGGTAAAAAGAACAAAGAAACTCAACTTTACAGTCATTCCCACAAACAGTTGGGTGCTTAGGACCAGTTCCAACAGGGGATTGCAAAAGCAACTGCTAGGTATTCTGAACTGTGGTATTGATCGCATTGAAAGTGCCTGAATGATTAAGACATGAGCATGTCCCAAAGAGCCTTGATGCTTTGGGATAAAGCTCAAAGTGTCCTTTGAAGATACTTGTTAGTAGTGCCCTGAGGTATACCATTCTGGATGAACCAGGGTACACATAATTCAGAAGAAAACCTTAATTGCATTATCTAAAGAATATTGACTTCACAGTTTTCTACCATCAATTAGCCACCATTTCATCAGTCTTTGTCTGGAGTACTCTTATATCCACATACCCTTTCTAGACATTCTTCATCTTCAATAAAATGGCAATGAACAGATGACTACAAAGTATCACAAACCTACTTCCACAGAATCAACATTTTTTTTAAACATGCTGAAAGATTTCTAATTTGTACCTGAGATCTGAGACAGCACTGTGATGGCCTTAGATTTGTTCTGAAAAAGCTTTTAATTTTACCAAACTAGGGAGTACCAGTCACCCTCTGGATTAATAGGTTGGGTCTCTAACTGTGCCACCTCTTTACAACATAAAAAGCACCCTTACCTTAAGTCATATATTCCTAGTAATTTTGTACCACCATATTTGGAATTTCTATAGAAATACATATTCCCAACACCTCCTCTGTCATCTTTGGCATATCTCCTAATCTCACCAAACTCATAATCAAGAATAAACTTCTTGCAAACTAACAAGTACTGAATGAATCTGTCCATAACAAGAAATATGTGTGTACAAGGTTTCCATAACTACCATGGTAAACGTATCTCAGAAGGGAATCACCAGAATCCAGAGTTCCTTTACCTGTATCACTCATGTAACATTCCCATCCAATATGTCAAATGTTTTTACAGAAAATATTTGAATGAAATCAAGTGATCACAAAACCCAGGAATTAATTAATACAGAAAGCTGAGAAACACCCTGTTTCTGAGAACACTTTCATGAAACAGCAAATGCATTTTTGAAATTTTACTCCTGATTTTCAAGGAAGGCCTACACAATTTCTTCAAAACACAAGCATGGAAAAAAAAATTCTGCTGGATTCTGGACATCATAGACACTGTGAAAACAAGAATTATAGGATAATTTAATAATGCAACTTACAGAGCCTTTTAGAAAAAGCTAGAAAGAATGTAGATGTAGTTCTGGAAACACAAAGAGCAAAGCTTGCTTGAGAACAATTTGTCTGAGTTTTATATAATTCTTTTAACAAGTTAGGCAAGTAGACAGGCAATGGGAGTTGTTACCTGTGGGGTAGGATGGGGATGTTAGCAAGAAGAAGAAAAATGACCTTGATAGCCTCTGTGAAATGCTCTCCTGGACATGGAAGTAAGTAGTTATTTGCCACCTCTAAAAGATTAATGTTAGGCAGCTTAGGTAGTTGAGATGAAAACTTGAGATAAAAACAAATAAACGAAGCAGAACCTTCAAATTTGATTACATATTTTAAAAAGCTGCTAGTGAACTGTGCTTTGCAGTTTCTACTTTTATAATATGCACATATACAACCATAGACCAGTCGTGGCCGTGCATGGAAGGGTGGTGGGAGGCACCAGCCCTGAATCACAGTGTGGAGAAGAGCACAGTAGAGCCTGTGTGAAACCACACAGCGTGGGATTTTCAAAACAAAGCACTCATGTGGCAAAATAAAGGATTTAGAAGAGAAGAGTTCACGCACATATTACAGTGAGAAATTAGCATATGTAGTACCATTTTCACACTCAGCCCATGGGTTTTAGAAAGAGCCAATTATTGCCAGCACCTGCTTTGGATAGCAGTTTTGTTTCAGCTGACCAAGCGGTGATGCAAATGAGTCAGGAATCTTATGATTCCCTTTATGTAGCCTGGCCCAATGAGATGGTAGTTGCCTGCCAGCTAAGGTGAGGGACAAAGCAGAAGAGTTTTGGAGAAGCCATGGTGATGCTTGGGAGTACATCGTGTAGTGGATCAAGGAAGTGTCAGTTTGATCTGCTGAGCAAGGAGAAGGCAGCTCTGGCCACGGTCAAGGTCGTGTGTTCACTTGCAGGTAGAGGGAGCAATGCCCCACTCAGTCTCAGGTGAGGATTCTTCTTCCATACCGTTTGTTTGCTAATTTGGAATATAGCTGTGCCAGAAGGTTATGCAGCTTAGTTCTGGACACTGTTAGAGCACTGCTACATCAGCCTGACCTTTGCTTTTTTTACCTGCCTTAATTCCACTTCAGCTACTTGCTCATATTCAGGCCGTTTGTTTCTTACAACGCAGTAGGTCCGTGTTGTGCAGAAGCTGAAATGGTGCCTCCTGCTGGCTCCACCGAGAGTGGGGCTGCTTATCAAAAGTGACCTTCACATGTGGCCTTATTTTCCCTTCCACAGAGTCTAGACTCTGAATAAACCTTAGTCATATTCACTCGAGTGAGAACATTTCAGCACAGAAAATTCAGCTACTGTAATTCAACACATCTCTTTTGCTCTCGGTCACATTTTTCCTGTTGCAGGATTTGAGATTGCAGAGGTTTCCAGCAGGAAAATAAAAAGGTAATTGGTGTAGACTTCCTGCCCCTCAAAAGAAAGGCTGCAAATGGGCAACGAGGGAATAACAACATCCTGATTACAGGAGAAATATCTTTTGAAATGATAAAGTGGAAAATATTGAGTCTGTCTGCACCAGTAAACCAACAGAACCAGGGCACATGGCCAGCTGCTGTGTTGAAACTATCTGTACTGTATTTTCAGTGTGGCTCATGGCATGGATGCTTTCTCGTTCCAGACACTCGGAGAGGGGCAAGAAGGTTCATGCTTAGCAGCCTGCTGTGAATTGCCCAGGCAGCCTCGCTTGCTCTCAGCAGACCCTGACAGCCATTCCCACAGTGGGGTACTGTGGAGACACAGAGGACCAGGAAACATCACATATGGGAGAGTTCCTCTACCTGCAAAGGAGAAGGAGGCATGGTAGTGTCTGAAGGCTGGTGTGCCCTATAATGTCACAACATATATTTGTTTGTTTTAAAATACATGCCAGCTCGCTAGTTACCTTCAATATTTCCAGCTTATTGTAGCTAAGTTTTGGACAAATATTGCCATTTTAAAGTTGCCATGCTGCTTAGCTCCCTTCATTACCTAACCTCGCTCTGTTCTACCTGAAGTCAATAACTCCATATATTGTACAGAAAAGTTGATTTGTCAAATAATTTAATCACCTCTTCATATAATGATAGACTAAAATTGGCAGAGGAAGCTTGTTATCAATCTGGGGTACTGGTAAACAGTAATTATATATAATGAGGCTTTTGTCTTGCCGCATTCTGAAGATCATCTTGAACTCCTCCTTGCATTTCAGCAAAGGGACTGTCATGGTGAATTTTCCTTTAACATTTTCCCCACTCCCTGAAGAGAAATTATAGGCTGTTAGATGGAAGCTCATTTGAAGCCTCAATTTTCTTGAGTATCCTGCTCTTGTGGGGAGTACCAGGTGTTCTCAGAGACTGTGGCCTTCAGGTTCAAACTCAACTGGCATTCTACAAGTCTTTGATTTTTTTCCCCTTCTGCTAAAGAGGTAGTGGTTGTCTTGACAGCAGGAACAAAGCTTTACCTTTGTACTTTGAGAAGTAGCAAGTTTAAAATAAAATGAAAATAAGCTTTCGAGAAACTGAGTATTTTTTAAGATGAAGGTTGTAGTGAAGGCTTTTGTGCTGATAAGATATATTAAAAATTGTTGATTGTATACAGGGTATTTTATTACACTGTTCACTATAGCATATGAAGATACCACTCACATAAATGTATGCTCTGCAAGGTGATTTGTGAGGTGTCACACACCCTGAACTCCAAATGATGTTATGTTTTCAGAATCATATCCCAAAGGATAAGAAAAAAGCACTCAACAAATTAGTTTTGCTGAAGAGGAACAAATATTGAAAAATATCATGATTGTATTAAAAGCACTAAAAGGAGTCCTGAAGTGCTGAAGAGACAAAACAAGCTATTGAAAGAGAAAATAAGCATTTTTGCCTTGCATTGTTTCTTAGAAATTCTTACATCAATTATTTCTATAATGTTGGCCAGCTTTGCAGGGACTCATGTTCAGCTATTCTGTATTGATAAGAAGGTCAAGATAACACTGTAGGAAGCATTAAAAAACCTGTTTATGACACTAGAGTTTTGAACTTTTTAACAAAATTGTAAGATGACCTACAGTTTTCTCAAAACATATTTGACTCTACAGTGAAGCTATGTTTATATAGCTTCTCATGCTTATAAAAACTTTTGATGAAGACAGAAGTTAGATATTCATCAAGTTCACTCAGCACTATGAATTCTTTTTGCTATGTTATATGTAAGTTATGATTTCCTACTTAATGTAGTTGTTTACACATCTCAGTAGTTCTTTCGGTAACTGTATTTTTTTGTTTTTATTTTTTTTCCCCTACTATTTTAGGAAAATAAAAATACAATAAATTAACTAGTACTGAAGTGAACCAGCCAAGAAGCTCATACACTTCTCAGGTGAACTACTGTGAGAATAAAATAATATGTCTGTATTAAACTAATTTATATATCATGCAACCGAAAAGGAAATCCAAGAGGTAGAAGTCCATATTCACATTCAGATCTGCACCTGTTAGTACTCAAAGAAAAGCTTTTCTATTATTTATTTAGATTTATTATATATATAGGGATTTGTGATAGTTTAACTTAGGTGGCAGCCAAACAAGACACAGCCACTTGCAGCTCCCCCCACAATCCCTTTCCCTCCCCCACCCAGGGAATCGGGGAGAGAATTGGAGGGGTAAAGGTGAGGAGACTTGTAGGTTGAGATAAGAACAATTTAATAATTAGAGTAAAAATAAAAAATAATAATAAGAGTACTAATAATAATAACTATATATATATCTATGAGTGCTGCAGAGTACAATCGCTCACCACCCGCTGATAACGATCCCGGAGGAGCGAAAAGGAACCCCGAAACCAAAACCACAATCCTGGAAAAGTGAGCCCGAGCGATTCCTGAGAGAATCCCCCCCTTTCCGGTCAGCCCTGGTTAATTTACTAAACATGACATAATATGATATGGAATATCTTACTGGCATATCCAACTGTCAGCTCTGGGTTTTACTAACTGCTGCACTTTTCTTCACCACTCCGCCCCTTCCAGTCCTTTCTTCTTGGAAACTGCACAAGCACAGTGTCCTTGTAGTTATCAACATTGTTCTCATAATAATCTTCACTGAAACCAAAGCACAGGGCTTTCTAGCTGCTAAGAACAAAAATAACCCTATCCTAGCAAAAACCAGGACAGGACTATACCAAGTCATATCTAGAAATACGCACCTGATCAGCTTTATATTACAAATAGCAAATTTCAATTGCTATGACCTATATGTGAAAGAATATTAATTTCTAGTGCAACAGTCTTACATTTAAAAGTAGTTCCTCTAAGAACAGCAAAAAATGGTATAATGGAGTCACAAGTACTGACAATGGCTGTTTTAGAATAAGTGAATGAGTTATGAATGGCAAAGGAGCATCTGACATTTCTGAGTAGATGATGTCAGAGAAATTTTGGATAGGGAAGCGAAGAGTCTTGTAGGGAAGTTAAATTCACAGATTATATTTCTGATTCACCTGCTATAAAATGCAATTTAACTAATTCCAATTGTGCTTTTAGTGGTCACAGGATATTACTTAATATGAATTGAGTCTGATGCTCATATAAAACATTACCATTTTTACAGTCAAGTGAATAAAACTTGTCAGTGGTGTTGCTGATAGCACAGAGTCCTTAATTTTTGGAAATTCAGTGACCAGATACTGGAGATTTACATTCTTGCTGTGTAAGAAGAGATTTGCAACATATTACATTGAAATGTAACTCTATACAGACCTGCATGCACCTCTGTGTTAAATTTGCTGTCACTGGCCGCTTTCTGCTTATTTGCAAATTGCTCAAAGAAGCTGTTGCTTGACATTGCAAACCTACAGTTGGGAAGAATGGGGAGATGACCCCACCAAGCAACGTTACTCATTGTTTCAGGTACACTTTCCTTTTTGTACTTACTGAAAGACATGTCTCATGCTTAAAAATGAATTTTAATAACACATTTAAATGGAAAATGAAAATGAAAGACTTACCAGTTTATTGTGAGCTTCTCTGGAGCAGAATTTTTCCATGCATACCTCTGAACTGAAGGGGCTCTCTTCTACCTTTCACGTTAGAAACTTGCCAGCCAAATTCAGGGCATTTCTTCATTTATTTGCCACTTAGGCTAAAGTAAAAGGACAATTAGGAAGGATGACTCTTGAGATCCCTTGCTGATCTTCTATGAACACAAAATGTGCTTGCAGGCAAATGTAAACTTTAATCTGTATTTAGAAATTAGCATACTGGATGTGCAATACTTTAGAAAGAAGATTTTATCTTAGAATCCCATCCATTTATCACTTGCTGAAACAAGTATAACTGCATAGTAGAACCTAAATTACTTTCTATAAAATGGAATTTAATTTAATAACTGCAGCTTAATCAGTGCAGTATATAATTTATTTTCATTAGACTCTACCAGTCTCCTGGGAGACAAGGGCTTAAGGAAATTCAGCAGTTGTAGGATTGGCCATCAATTTTTTTTTTCTGATCTGTATTTTTAGACTCGTAATTTATATTATTTCAAGCAGTTTCTTTTTACGTGCTCTCTTTGTAAATACATATAATTATCTTAAAGAATATTAAGAGGAAATATAATGAATCAGAACATATTATGAGTCTCTTGCAGGGTCCAGAGAGAATTGGATCACAATACTATAGCACAGCTTTTTTTTTGTATATGGCCTTGTATATCTTTCATGTGATTATTTGAAAACCCATAATGCTAATTTAATGTGTTAGTAACCAAAAGCTGATTTGTTTTACACTAATATACAAATAACATATAAAGATCAAGACCAGATAAACTGCTTAGAGATGTACAATTACACAAAAAATTTAACATACATAAGAACTTGTCTGTAGATTCAGTAACAAAATGCCCTAAGGCTCTGGATTCAGGTGTAATACCAGTAGCAGCCAGAATCTGGAATTATTGTCATATCTTCCATTAAAGTAGTAAAATGGTGCAGGTATTCATATGAGGTTTATAACCAAGGGTTTTTTTTTCCTCTGGAGAAGCACTCACTATAACAAAAAACATACTGCCTCTTTCCATGAAGTATGGGGTTTTTTTCATGGCATCTTTCAAAGATGCCAACCATGAGATGTTAACCTGTGGGGGACTCATCAGCCCTGATGGTTGCAGAAATGGTTATATCTCAACAGCTCTGAGGTGGGAGGGCAGTGGATGCATCTCGTAGAGCTTGAAGCGTGAGCCTCCAACTTGGCTGCACGGCAGCAGTCACCAGCCAGATGTACTGTCTGGGGCTGGGCTGGGAGGCCAGCTGTGCCCATGCTGCCAGCTGTGCCCATGCTGCCAGCTGTGCCTGTGCTCTAGGGCAGTGAGTGGTTGAAACCACAGCTCTTTCCTTCTGTTAGCCTCATGGGCTGCTGGAATGAGGGCCGTTTTTAACTCTAACCTTTATGGAATTCCTCTTATTCCCCTCTAGGGTCACACGCTTGAAGCCACTATTTTCACTTCTTACACCTGGCCTTTTTGCTTGGGCATTACTTGCTGTTAAATACCCAGTGTTACCTTACTGTCCTCCTTCTTTAACATTCTTGAGCCACAGGAGCTTAACTCCTGTGGTGGTAACTTGTTCAGTATTGGCTGAGCTGCAGGATGACTTCTAAAGCCCTTGCCAGCAGCTAGACACCACACTGAATGAGCCTACTGCCATTGTGCTGGCTAACAGTGCATCAGAGCCTTAGCCTATCTCTCCATCTGCTCCTTGGACCTTTCCTCAGGCAAAAGCATGCCAAACGAAGCTCTTTCTGTAGCTCAGCAGTAGATGGCTCAGCCATTGCCATTGCTTCCACCACTTGGCACTGAGTTACGCCACAACTGCAGCACTCCCATGACAAGTTTGCTTTAATTGCTTCCAGTGCAGTATAATAAGTACATTTGTGAATAAATGAACAGTTGCCATTTGGCATCAATCTTTATTTTAACTTTTAAAATCTGTATTCTCTTGCTAGACACCAGGACAGGCAGGCAGGCATCTTCTCTGCTCCTCTATGATTGCCTCTGAAGAGTAGCTCGCCTGTGAAAGATAGTTATTTTCACTAAAGCTCCAAGAAAGTGATAATGGGCCAAATTCTCTCCGCTTTCCCACTTGTATGAAGAAATAATAACTCCACTGGAAGCAAAATAATTATTGTGGCTGCAGGAGGGTCTAGGAGGAGGGACATTGAGGCTCTTCATCTGTCTATATGGAAGCACCAATGCCTGTTTGATTTCTCCAAACAAACAAGAAAAGGCAAAATGAGGGAAAATGCTTTAACTTGATTGCTGTTTTGGATGTATATTAGTGATATAACATGCAACACAGGTTTTCCTTAGGAGTAAATGTGCCTTCCATCCACCCCTGGGGGCAAGTGGAGCACAACCAGGGGAATCAAGGACGAAGCTGTGTGTAGGATGCTATCCCAAGCACCCTATTGCAGACTGAATGCAGGGTACCTCCAGAGAAAAGAGAGCAAATAATTTCCAAGATCATCTAAGTATGTGCTTTTGACATATGTGCAAGGTGTTATAGAAGGCAGTCCATAATGGCTTCAATGAGCAATTGAAGAAGAGGTCATTGTCAGATGGTGCCACAGAGGACTCCTGCTTGCCACCAGCAGACAGACAGGGTGCCCTGGCCTTCCTGCTAGCAAGGAAGGGGAAGATACTTTTATGCACGGCCAACAGGCTGGTTAACCTTTGCAGGGAGTGGGTGGAAAGTTTTGCCAGAGGTCATCCTACTTTCTGGCACCACGTGGAGGTCACCTGCCAGCTGAGATATGCAGGGTTCCCCAGGCAGGGTGGATATAACAGCACCTGGGGGGAGTGTGGGGGCAACACCTATCTAGGTACCTGTGCCTGAGGTAGTTGCAATAGGCTCCCTTTGTAATTGATGGAGAGAGAAATAAGCACTCTTAGCACACAAACCTCTGACCTATTGTCTGTTTTAAGGTGAGATGTAATTTAGAAGTGCCCATTCATTGCTGTGGGTTACACAGTTTGGACAACTAACTGGGATGTAGAAGTTTAGAGATGTAGAGGTCTCAGCCTAGAGGACATGAAACTGCTAAGGTGCCTAACTGCATTCCTCAATTTTAAGTCCCTCTATAAGTTTAATTCATTTTTAGTTCCCCTGTAAATTCTGGCTCTATGCTATTGCAGACAGAAGGGACTTGCCTCCTATATGTAATCAGTGGTTCTGGGGGACACCAGTTGCATTGCAGCATCTCTGAACCTATTTCTTAGCTGACATCCCCCACGATCTCAAAGTTCTAGGGGACCACATGAGGAACAAACCAGCAAATTTATCCACCCTGCCTGACTTATAGTAGGGAAAACTCTGCTTATTCTCACCTACACCTCTCCCGTCACCCCAAAAGGCTGTCAGCATGGAACGCCCATGGGAGATTATAACTCCAAGAGTTTCTGCTATCAATCTCAGCAAATTAAACTGCTGAAAAGAAAAGCTTCAGCTGGTAAGAAGAGGCTTATACACCTTTGCCTATATCTGGAGGAGCTTCACCTGAGCCTCACTGAGCAGCCACATGTATAGACACAGTCTCTTCCTGCTACTCATTTTTCTTCCTACCACCCTATAAGGTCACATGGGGAAAAAAAAAAGGGGGGGGGGGGGGGCCCTCTTTTCTGCAGAAGGACCTCCCCTCTGTTCTGCATATGAGGTCTTGGGATGTGAATGTGACCAGCCTAATTTTCCTTTGTGCTGTTAAAGATTACCCTGTTGCTCAAAAATCGTAGCATGTAAAAATAAATGTGTTCATTGTAAACTACACTGGACACATATTCCTTTAATCATTACGTCTCCCATATCTGAATGAAAATCATTAATAGAAAAAGGCTTTGCAATTATGTAGCTGCTTTCTCTGTGAGTGTTCTTGTGTTCTTGAAAAACTTTGCTAAGTTCTCAGTGGTATATTCATAAGAAAGAGAATAGAACAGAAGACTTTTAGATGGAGCCTATTATGTGTTTTTCCATCTGTTTGTGGTGAACCAGAAAGAGCTGTGTGTTAGGACTTGCCTTATGGCAAATCCTGATCTGCAGTTGCTGTTTTCCCACACTTACTTAAGCTTCTCTGCACATCCTCGCACACAAAGCAGATGCCGGTGCCACAACAGGCCTGAGAGCAGCCTTCTGAGCACCAGAGACTGTTATACAGCCAGGTCCTTAGGACTAGCCTCCAGCAAAACCAACCAACCAAACAAAAAAAGCTGCTTGCTGTTGACATCAGATGATCTGAAACTGGTTTATTGATTGAAAAGGCAAAAAAAAAGCACATGAGATCATCAGTTGTCTGCTGCAGTCCTTCTGGGCTCGGTAGCCTCTTTGGTGAAAGGTTTCAGGAAAGGAAAATAACTGCAGAAAGTGCACAACTTTTTTCCTGTTTTTGAGTTCCTGTTTTTCAAGAATGTAGCAAAAAACAGCAGTGCTGAGGAGACCTTACAAGGAATAAATAATATTTTACATTTTAAAAAAGATGAGAGGATAAAACAAGCAGTAAAGTGTATCTTTCCCTGCATTGATGGTGATTGTTCCCTCTCCCCAGGGCTGAAATCTTGCCATATTAAAATAATTAGGAGTATGCCATTAACGCCAATAGGGCTAGGATTTCACCCCTTTTATTCAGACCTGGACTCTCTTGTTGGCAATTGGCCCCATCTCAAACTTTCCCCTGGGGAGCCATTCTCTTTGCATTACAACCCAATCCTCATCCAGTGCTACAAACTGTCTATTAGAACTAGACAGACTACTGACAAGAAACAGTGAAGTTGGTAAATGTATTGTTAAAAGATTAAAATAATCTTGGACTTCTTCCCCACTCCCCCCCTCCCCCTGCCTCTTACAGTATTTGAAGATTTTCTGTAGTCATTTGGTAGCTTTTGAGTGTTAGGTGGTTGAAATTATTTTCATGTGCAACATCATTAAAATGAAATCCGCAATTCATTTATGGAGTTACTCTTACCTATAGAACAATAACACTGCAGTTATTCATAAACAGTGTCTTTTTATAACAATAAAATAATCTACCATACCAGATTAATTACTGTATTTTAATAACAGGTGTGATACTTGTTTTACTTACATATGTTGTAATTATGAAGGAAATTACAGAGCTTTATATTGATCTTTAAGGTCCCTTCCAATCCAAACCATTCTATGATTCTATGATTCATACTGACAAAACATTAACAAATATGCATGAATTTGAAAAGTAATTGATTTTGCTTCTTATCTTTCCCACACAGAATTTTGGATCAAATTCTGCTTCCATTGTCTCAGCAATTTAAAACCAAATTCTGCTTTTTTATCTAGCTTTTGTAAAAAAAAAAAAAAAAGAACTTCTATATTACTATACATTTTTGGCCTTTTATATCCCAGGTAACCAAATCAATAGTTGCTAATAAGTGTTTAACTGAAACAAAAATAAGCTATTTTGTCTCTATCAATTAATCTACATAATGCATTCTTTAAAGACTTAATTTTGGCCCCAATGTAATCTACAGTAAAATCTGTATTTATTTATTTATTTCATGGTGCAGTATCATGTAAAGATATTTACGTGCACCCTTGCAAGAGTCTACTGAAAGGGTCTTCTTCATGGGTCAACTTTTCATTTCAAATTGGGCTACCCATATTTGTGAATGGATATCAATGTAATCTGGCAATTTAATCTGCTTTTTCCCTTTCTAAAGGCCTCATTTTAGGCTTAGAAGTCCACAGAGTAAAAAATACACAGCCCAAATGATAATTTTTTTATATCTATAGATTCTTGAATTTGTTTTTCAAATTTATCAATTGCTTGGCACTGTTGTTGTTAAAGACAGTATAAAATCTTTCCAGTTTCTGCTTTAAAATATAGATATAAGGAGGAAACTGTGACAAACATCTTGCCTTTGTGACAACATTATTAAAAGTCTAGCAGGGGTCTGGATCTACAGCCCTGAGAATTTATTTTGTACCAAAAGCTCTTTGAATACATAATGAATACTCACAAATGAGAACCTATTCAGACGGTGTGCTATTGAGTCAAGTTCATCAAAGTTAAAGTAGCCTATATTTTCTGAAAGCTGTAGATGATTACACACTGGTCTAACTTCAATGAGTTCTGATAATCATAATTTCCTGCAATAGAGTTAATTAAATTATGTTCTGCCTTGAGGTTCCTTTTCTTATACCAGTATGATTGTAAAATACTCTATTATGTTGCATTTCTGCCCAGCAGATTTTACTCAAAAGGAACCAACCCAACGACCAGATTTGTTAGGGAGAAATAAACTACTACTGCTTTGTGTCTACTGATACCTTGAATGTATTCCTGCCAAAAACAGTTGAGAGCAGGCATCTCCTGACCTAAAAGGAGCAGGGCCAAACAGTGATGGACAGCAGCCTGCCTTACCTCTTGGGGAGCTTCTGGAGAGCCCCTCCCCAGCTCGTGAGCCATGTTGCAGCAAACGCCACCCAGGAGGCAACATGGAGGGAAGGATGGAGCCTTCACTCCTGCTGAGGCTGGTGGGAGCAAGGGAAGGACAGAGGCTGGTGGGAGCCCACCCCTGCTGCGAGTGAAGGGCATGGGGCTGTGTGGCAGCGCTGGCAAGGGCAGAGAGGCTCAGCGCCTGGCCGAGGTGCTGCTGCTCTCCGGCATCATGAACGTCCAGGGCTCACACTGTCAGTTTAGTGCAGGGACTGAGGTTATTCACTGTTCTTGTGTGGCAGTCCTTAAACTGTCCTTGTATCTGCAGCAAAGCTAGGGAACTCCTGGTTTTGAGGATTTAAATATTTCATAAATGAACAATGCTGCACCCCACATTTTCATTGTTTGAGAGAAGAAAGTTTAGAAAAATATCCTATTTCTCCTTATCCCCAGGTTAATAGAGAGAATTCTTAATCTACCTTGTGTGACTGGGAAAAGTCGATATGGTGATTTAATGGAGAAATGAATTGCATCAGGTTGGTTTAATTGTATTTGATGCATTACTTGACAATTATTTGGTCTCATTCTCCAAGCCCAAGTGAAATATAGTGCTTTTTAGATTTTAATTAATGGGAAAAATGCAAGAGAATCTCTGACTTTGTTTGAAGTTATTTTCAATCTCACAGCCCATGAAAAAAAATGCTCTCAAATTTTAGGTGAAAGTTTGACATATTTTTCGTCCTAGATTAATATTGTTGATGCTTATTAATTTAAAAAAGTCCTGAAGACAATTTTTTTCACCTTTGTGGTTCTAACACAAAATCTCAACCAGATGAGGAGACCAAATTTCCTCGAGTGTCTTTGTCTGTAGGGTTTCTGCTATTACCAGAGCTTCACCAGAAATTTTTTTAAGGTTACTTGCCTCTAATCGTGTTATTATTTTGTTAAAATGATAAGGAACATGTACTGTTAGATTTTTTTTTAATCAAAAGGTGATTCTATCTCCTGTTTGCATAGTTTTCAGGATGCAATGAACAAATTACATTAGTATTTGGTGTGATAACAGAAAGTAATCTTGATGTCTCAGTGGGGGCTGAGACTTGTGGAGTTTTGTGGTAACAATAACGAGTGATCTTTTGTCAGCTATGTGCTACTTTTAAAACATGCTTATAACATGTAATTAAACAAAATTATGTCCCAGCAGAATTATACTTATACTATAAATAAAGCAACGGATAAAGCCAGATGCATAACAAAATCTGAGTAAATCTCAGCTTCTGATCTTGTTCAAACACTTGATCTTTGAACTTATGGTTTATGATATCCTTTGCCAAAGCTGTTTGATTGATGTATAGTTCATCTTTCCTCCTTTGTAACATTTCAGAAGACAATACCCTTCTCAGACTCAGGTGACAGTGGAATACAGTAAAATATTTTAAAATGTATTGACTCTGTGTGTAGCTCATCTGAAATTATCTTATTCAGAAAATCACATGCAAATATATTGGATGCATATGTGTAGCCCAGTTGCTGCAATACAGAAAGAAGAATTAATGTAATTTCTGGGGGGACTCAATTTAAAAATAAGTCAGTGTATGACTGATTTCTGAACCATCCAGCCATCAGAAACTCCACCGCTTCTCTCTGCAACGAAAATGTATATATTGTAGTATTTGTTTTGAAAATTTATATATTGGCTGACCATATGAACACGTTCTCATTGCCTACTCAGGCCTTTGAGCAATTTGCAGCCTTTTGTTAGCAAATAAAGGCTCTCCGAGCCTCCTACTTGAGCACCGAGTTTACCAGCTGCTATCCACTCCTAGACCTCATTAGGGGCCTGCTGTTCTGCTGAGAACCACACCACATGCTACGCCCCGCGTTGGCGGCGGATTAGCCTGTTGCTGCTCCTTAAATTACCAGGTACAAAAGGTTGCTCTGTTTCTCCATAGAGAACTACCACTCTCATCCTCTTTGAAGAGGCTCTATATCATGATCTCTCCAACTAATTAAGGTCTGCAGACAAGCCACAGGTTGTTATAGAGAATTCGTCCCCATGGTTGATATCAGTAGATTTTTTTGGGGTTTTGTTTGTGAAGGATTAAAGCTGCTGTTTCTCAAAATTGAGTCCTAGAAAAACCAACAAAACCCATACATTCTCATGTAAACATTTAATAAATTGCTTCTTAACATCAACTCTCATCAAGCAGATTTAATGCTGCTTTACTTCTACTTTGGAACATTATTTTGGAGAAATAATTTATAAGCTTAAAAAGTGATTTTAAATATGAGAAATAAATTGAATTAGTTTCTGTGTGTCTTGAAATAACTCATTTCTAGTTACAGTCACAGGTAGTTTTGTGTAACTGTTTGGATATGGGGCATTTAAAAAAGAAAAAGTTGACCAGGGTAGGTCAATTGGGAAATACTCTTTTTTGTTTATCTGAGCTACAGTTCTGATGGATTTATGTGAACATGTGGATAATTTAGAGTGTCACATGGGAGAGAGGCTGTAATTTAGTGACCTGCTTTGAGGTCTGTGCAGAGCAGACCTCTGCTCCTGCGGCCCCTATTCGGGGTTCCCAGTGAGTTATCGGTCCTTGCATACTGGACCATGTTTATGGCATCTGGCGGGATTTTTCTAGTTTGTTTTTGGGTTTTTGTGTGGCAGATTATGTCCTATCTGTTACATAGTTGCATTAGGTATTTTTTGTTTTCATCTCCAGATGTATGATGCCCATCAAGGAATAAGAATTAGCTGCATCTCTAATAAGGTAGCATGTGTTCCACAGATATCATATATTGATCTGAAACCTTGTCCAGCAACTGAAGCACTCGATGTTGAGTCTGGTCTTTTGTGCAAACATCATCATATGCTGGTGCCAGTAAAGAGTTGCTACTTGCCTGTGATCATGGAATTATGTACATATAGAAAACATCAACCTGTGTGGTCTTCAGAGAGGTTCAAATAGTGAATATGGAAAGAAGAAATGAATGTATCAGTTAGGAAATAAGTTGAAGACCCTTTTTATAAGAGCATAATGATTATACAGCTTGTGTTTTTTCCCTGCTATTCATTATGCAGAGGTGTACCGATACTGTATGGACCTGATCTACAACTGCATTTTGGCATGTAGTAGAATAGTCTTCTTCGAATTTAGAATGGGAGAAAAACAGTTTTGGAATCTTTTGGGGAATTCCATTTATATGATCCAGTGGCAGCCAACAGCTCTGTTACGTATTCTGCCATCTGTTCAAAAACCAAGCAAACTCAGCTATCCTTTCCTCCAGGATCTCACAGCAGTATCATAAGGTATTCCAGCAACTCTATAGTACACATGAGTATAAATACATAACATATAATAGGCTGAGAAATTTCAGTTACTAGGAAATGTCTTCATTCTATGTGTTTGGTTGTGTAAATCACTACCATCAGAGTTTCTGGTGGTCCTAAATATCTTTTAGTGGTTGTATAGTCTGGCACCTTGTGTACCACATGCAAAGATCCTCATCCAGTAATCTGTAATTAAGCTTGCCTGAGCAGTGCTGTATTTCTGAGAAAGAAATACTGTTGTAGTTTGAGGACTTCAAATGGTGAAATGCCACCATGTCCATGGCTGTTTCAAGGCTTGACGTCTTTCACTGTTGAAAACTTGCCCCCCTGCTTGTGATTGGAGTCATGTTATTTTACTTTCTAACCACTACACCTTGATCTGCTCCATGAAGGAGCTACTCACAACCAGAAATTTCTTCCCTGAGTATGTACTTTACTTACTATTAAAGATGATTTTTTTTTCCTTTCTAAGGCTAAGCCTTCAAAACCCACAGATTGCTTACTACAGGAATAACATAAAAATAAGTTCTTCAAAATAACAGGTGTTTTGGGGATTTTAAATATTTTGTTTGTATTTCCTATATTTATAGAATTGGCTTTAGCTCTTTGGCCACTCACAGATGTACCAGTTTTACTCTTAGTTTTCCTTATAAAATATATACAGTTACAGAAAGTTATGAGAGGCTTAGTGACCTGAGGATCTGACTGCTGCTTTGCGTATGTGCAGCCTCACCTGCAGACTGGACTGCCTTAACCTTCCTTGCCTCCCAGATGTCAATGTTCCCATTTTTCATTAGCTATAAATAATTCTGAAAGATAGCATTGCTATTGCCTTGGCATCTCTTCGTAACCAGGGCTGGTTTTTAAACAAGGTATCCCCTGGACTGGACTTCTAAAGCAAAGACAAGTGTGGCTTCAGAGATGATGAATAGGAGAGTGATTGGATCTTCTCCAAGACCATGCAGCTACCAGAGCCTGAACCCCAGCTGTACCAAAGGAGGTGCAAAGGCAGAGTCTGTGCTTATGGAGTTGGGAAAACAGAGATTCCCAGGATGGGGAAGGTTGGGAGATTGTGAGCTCTGGCACCAGAGGATGGCTTCTGCCTCACCTGTGGATCTGCTGCTCCAGAATAGGTTCAGTGTCCTGGCAGTAAATGAGGGAGGGGAAGAGTGGAGATCTGCCTAGGATTGGGTGATGAAACAGCCTAATGCTTATGGGTCAGTAGGAGCAGGCATACCAATATGGACAATGTTGTGGTGTGAGTGTGAGGACTGCAGGCCACCTGATTAAGAAGAGGTAGATGGGACCTCCTCCAGACAACTGGAAAATGCTTCACTTTCACAAACCATGTTCTCATGGGGGCCTTAAATCACCCTGAGATCTGCAGGAGGGCCAACATAGCAGGACACAAGCAATGCAGCAGGTTTCTGAATTGCTTTGATGGTAACTTCCTGACACAGTCAATCAAGGAGCCATTGAAGGGAGATGCTCTACTGGACCTCATCTTTCCAAACAAGGAGGTTTGCATGGATGAACAAGGAGGCTTGCATGGATGAACAAGGACCTCCTGTCTGAGCTAAATGTAAGGAAGGCATATACAAGAGGCAGAAGAAGGGACAGATGACTTGCAAGGAATATACAGGCACTGTCTGAACATGCAGGGACGAGGTTTGGAAAGCCAAGTCTATATGGAGTTAATATGGCACAGGACAAGAAGGGCTTCTACAAATACATTGCAGCAAAAAGAAGACTGGGGGAAATTTGGGCTTGCTGCTGAATGGACCAGGGGACCTGGTGACAAAGGACATTGAGAAGGCCCTTAAATTACTCAGTGCCTGCTTTGCCTTGGCCTTTACTGGTAAGATTTGCCTTCAACTGAGATATACAGTGCCATGTGGAAACAACACAAATGTATGCACATGATTGCATTATTGAGCATCATTTATCTACAAAGAGTTTTTAAATACAGTAGTCAGTCCCATCAAGGGACTGATGTCTCAGGAAAGTAGGGACAAGGCTTATTTGTAAGCACAGTTCCTATGATAATAGTTGCAAAGTGG
This sequence comes from Antrostomus carolinensis, assembly GCF_000700745.2. Taxonomy (NCBI): domain Eukaryota; kingdom Metazoa; phylum Chordata; class Aves; order Caprimulgiformes; family Caprimulgidae; genus Antrostomus; species Antrostomus carolinensis. The sequence goes on from NW_010314270.1 coordinate 21,686, forward strand.
AGCATTGTATGCACAAATATCTGTGAACAACCATTTGTGCATGTATTTGTGTTGTTTCCCACTCACTGTATATCTACTATCTACTTTGTGTAAATTACATGACTTGGAACTAACAGTGCTGGTGATGCAGCTTTTTGAATGACAGCACTGTGAAAAATAGCTCCTTGATAAGTGTACTTGGTTAAAAGTTGCAAGGACAGACACAAATGGGCCATGATTTCTGTGGGTATGGCTACAGCACAAATCTGCCAGCCAAAGTTCCTCTGTAAATTCAATTCTGTTACACGCTAACTTATTGTTACAGATCCAACCCCACACAATCAAGTAATTATATGGTTGCAGCTGGTGAAGCAGACTGACATTTATTTGACTGCAGAACAAAAATGTGTGAAGCTGGTCTAACTACTCAGGACAATGTGGATGGCTTTAAATAAAAATCACAAGGATAAATACTGAGAAGGAAAATTTGAAGGAATGTGTAAAGTCCAGCTGATATACTGTGGCCACGGGGTTTTAATGGGATTTTTTCAAAATCCAAATGGGTAGAAATTGCATACTCATGCATCAGAAGTTTTTCTGACTGAAATATATGCTACAGGTTTGTTTACTTGCTAACACCTTTGCTTCCAGTCCTGCAAGCTAAGAATCATGTCACTAAAACACACTGCAGCTGGAAAAATGCTGATGTTAGGTTGCAATATTTTCAACTTGAAAATATTCCTTTTGGAGCCTCATACATGTGTAATTAGGGATGTTCAGATTTATTTCTTACAGATTTGTTTCAGAATTTTTAAGTAAGAGGTGATTCTGGTGTGATTGCTTTGCAGGAGACACAGACAGAGCAAGAGAGAAGGGAGGCATCCATGACTGCAAGTTATAGTGGCTGGGGCCTCATGCTGGTGAAGTGAAAGTTTAGGGTTGGTTATTGTTTTTCTGAGACTTGAGAAAAGGGTGTGTGTAAAAGAAATTTGTGAATGCATTGGGAAAATATCACTAAAGAAGAAAATCTACTGATGTATATTTAGTCAAGGAATTGTCATTTCAGATGCTCTCTGCCCTTCCACCCAACCCAGAGTTGCTGGGTTTATCTGATATGCTGATTTTTTAAAGTAGTACGTGCTACAGTGTAGGCTTTGGAACTCTAAAATTAATTGTTTGTTCATGAGAGCAGGAGCTCAGTTGCCCACAGTACTCAGCTGAAAGACATTTTATCACAAAAATTGATAATACTGACTGTTTGAACTGGTAGCTTTCCATCTGAAAAAAAGAAAAAAAAAAGAAAAAAATATTTGAAGCAGTGAATAAAGAAGTATGAGAAATACACTTACCATGATAGATGCCAAAGATAAAGTAGGAGTGGAAATAAGGGGAAGAGTTTAAGGAGGAAACACACACATATTCTGGTTTAAATTTTCAGTCCTCGTAGAAGAAGTTTTTTTCAAGGATGCTCTCATTCATTTACTTGGATACAGGTTGTAAAGTGCAAGTCACTTAAAGTTCTGACTCCTGGCTGGGATATAACAAAGAATTCAGAAGGACTTTGGCAGAAAATCTGATTTGGGAAGAAAGTAGCATGGATTAGTATTTATGGTTACCTTTGGATATACAAAATGTTAAGTCATTTCATGGGATATTTGATCTGTTTGTGTAAAATGTTGTGGCACAGATATTTGCACTGTCAGTTTAGGAGCACTTCTATCTCAAAAATAAAGAAACCTAACTTATAGTTCAGTATTGTGGGAATGGGAAGAGATCTGAAGATGACAGCAAAGCTAACAAAAGGAATAAAAATAATGAAGAGCTGCTGATCATTTCCTGGCCTGCATCAAGAACAGTGTGGCCAGCAGGAGCGGGGAAGTGATCCTTCCCCTGTACTCTGCGTTAGTGAGGCCACACCTTGAGTACTGTGTTCAGCTCTGGGCCCCTCAGTTCAGGAAGGACATTGAGGTACTGGAGCGGGTCCAGAGAAGAGCAACGAGGCTGGTGAAGGGACTTGAGCATAAGTCCTATGAGGAGAGGCTGAGGGAGCTGGGGTTGTTTAGTCTGGAGAAGAGAAGGCTTAGAGGTGACCTCATCACTCTCTTCAACTACCTGAAAGGAGGTTATAGCCAGGTGGGGGTTGGTCTCTTCTCCCAGGCAACCAACAACAGGACAAGGGGGCATGGGCTCAAGCTCTGCCAGGGGAGGTTTAGGTTAGATGTTAGGAAGAAATTCTTTACAGAGAGGGTAATCAGGCACTGGAACAGCCTACCCAGAGAGGTGGTGGATTCACCATCCCTGGAGGTTTTTTAAAAGAGATTGGACGTGGCCCTTAGTGCCATGATATAGTAATTGGAGTTGGATCAGGGGTTGGACTTGATGATCTTGGAGGTCTTTTCCAACCCAATCTATTCTATGATTCTATGATTTCAGGTCTGTGAAATAAAAGAAAATGTAAATATTAATTCTGATCAGGAAGATGTTCTTGGACTGTGTTCCTCTTACTTAGTTCAGCTGGGTTCAGTGGAAAACAGAACCTGTTGTCTAGCTAATCAACTTTTTCAGGGGTACTTGCTTTCTAAACTGGCAAATGCTTTAGTCTCTTCTATGCTGTGTGAGCTGTTGATGGGGCTAGTTGCCTCAAGTTCCTATTACAAATAATTTTTTGCTTTGGCTAGCATTGCACCATTATTTGTCACTCATGCAGCTCCCTACCCCCTCCAGCTCCTGACTTTACTACTAAAAGAAAGAAAGCCTTTTGAATTAAAACCCAGCAAACTGTGCTGCCTTGTGTTAACATCTCATTGCTGCTGATGGAGAACCTTTGCCTGAACTGCATCATTAGCTCTCCTCAGGAGGATCCTTTATTCTGATTTGTTTCCAGGAGCTGCCACATGGCAATAAGTGAGCATGGTTCAAACTCCAGAGGTGGAAAGGTGGGCCAGGCCTCCAGGGCACTCCTGCTTGCAGACCCCACGGCATCCACTGTGGTGGAGGAGCAACAACTGTCAGCTACTCTGACCCTATAAAGATTCAGGGTATCTATCACAAAGTCCTGACTATGGTCCTAATGACAAGGTTCTAGGTGATGGGATACATCAAGCCTCATCTCAATAATTGTCAATGGGCTCAGTTGTGCCTCCCTTTTCCCATCCCCTGGTTAAACAATATGAACTTCTCAACTTCTGTCCACTCTCACATTGCTTCTGCAATTGTGTTTCCATTGTACTAAAGTGCCTTCCAGCACTCCTCTCCTTTCAATACTTCTGTCCTAATATGAACGAAATAAACAGCTGAAAGTGAGTGTCATGAAAGAAATCAAGTTTGAACAGGCGTTAGACTGGGGTGGTATCACTGACTGGGCTGTTCTGACATCAGTGGGCAGGATGGGACAAAGGGTGGGAAAACAGTCACTGCACTCAGACTGTCTTCACTGGCATCACTAAGGAAACAAGTACGAAGAGGCAAGGTTGAGAGAAGTAAAATTATCTTGGTTCTTGAAATCAAGAATGAAAGGCTAAGTATGAAGTTTCATGTAGCAGAAGGAATATCAGCAACAAGTTAACACATGGGAATGACAGTCAAGATGATAATCTCAGGAATAATCTCAGTCTCATAGTTTTTCACAAATTGAGGCCATTTAGTACAGACAGTAGAAAGTTGCAAGGACTATGCTGTGAAATGATTAGAGCCTGAATGAGATTTAAAGCCTGAATACCATTTGCCTATGCATTGTCATATTGTGGTCCAGAACTCAAGTCCAAGAATTCAGCTCTGGTTGTTTTAAATTTAGGACAAAATTTAAATATTTCAGACAGAATGCCATAGTGGCAGGCTAGGATATTGGATTGGCTGGAGAAGACAGATGTAGAGACTGAAGCTGTACTTTCAATTCAGATTAACATAAGAAAGGCCATACTGATTGAGACCTAGCCAAGTATATTGGTTGTAACAATGGCCAAAAGAAGATGTCACTTGGGGAAAGAGAATTGCAATAGAGCAAGCATATGGTGATAATTTCCTGAAGAGAAGTGGAAAACAATGAAGAAAAAAAATCAGTAAAACCTGGAGGGGAATCCCATGGATTGAGAGAGAAATAAGAGGATACAGCAGATGAGGTGATTCAGTAACAGCTACCCTGTAATATGATGAAGTAAGAGAGGGTGAGTTTGAAAGTTTGAGGGAAATCTGATGCTAAGGAGGTGAAAGTGCTGGTAAGTGCAGGAGAGAGTGTAGGTGTCCAGGCAAAAGAACACTAGAGGATAAAGAGATGTTTTTCTTTCACAAATATTCACTGCAAAATGAAGTCATGGAATGGCTAACATGTTCATGAATTTATAGTCATATCACCCAAAAGAAACATGAAAAGTTATTTAGAATGTATTAAAAGTAGCTTTGAAATTTCTTGTATGCTTTTTGCTCTGACACTTGTCAGGAAGGAATTAAGAAGCTAGTCTCAGGAAGCTGAAGGGAGAGGTTGATCTTTCTCCCTTTTTCCTCATTCAGAAGCCAAAATAATCCATCTCATTTGAAAGCATGGTTTCATAGTAGAGGGAGTTGAAATTACGGAAGGAAGAAAGATAGCGAGTATATGTGTGCAGCTACATGTGCAGTGGCTATATGTAGGAGGAATACAGGTGAAGTGGTGGTGTCATGGACCTATATTGTTGATATTTTGGGAAACTGGAGAGTAACTGAGGAACGAAACCAAGACAGATGAAGGAAGAAGGGTGTAAGAATGGGGGTGAGAGCTGATACCGGTAGGACAGCTGGAGGAGTTGGAAGTTGGAAAATTTCAGAAGCAGAGGTGAGGGAGTAAGATAGTTACAGAGGGGGTGTTATGGAAGTAGTAAGTGTTCTCTCACAGGTTGTGGAGTATGTTCTCTCAGATGTAAAGAGGTATGAACTGATGGAGAAGAGACCTATTTGTGTACAGCATTAGGAATATCCAGAGTGTTGAAAATGAAAAGAACATTGCAGTGGGATCCACAGGTGTGCTCTTTTTTAGAAGCAAAACTGAAAACGATGTCGCTGCTGAGTGAGTGCAAACAGTGTGGCTTATCACCCCATCTCCCTGGTCTTCCCCTCTTGGTAAGTCACATGGCAAACCCAAGGCTGGATAAAGAGGTTACCACCTACCGTGATTGTTCCTGACAAACAGCAGCTTTGCACTATGTGAGACTGATTAATAAAAGCGTGACTTACAAAACTGAACAGCAGAGATTCACCCAGAGGTGAATTTGGCCCCTGAGGCCAGGCAGTGCTCTGCCTTGCAACTCTGATGTTCTAGGGTCAGCCAGGAGTAGGAGACAATTTGGTCCCTTGCCGTTTATGACATCTATTTTGAGACTTTTGCTGGCACAGCTGCATTGCAGACACAATTAGTGTTTAACAAAGAAATGCTAATTATTTACAGATGCATCAGTAACAAAAGCTCCTGACATGCAAATTCTGAGTTTCTGGAACAAGTGAAGGTGGTAGTGACACCAGTTAACCCCACGTGGCAGCATTCAAACAAGTAACTTGGATTTTATATTAATGCCTGCAGAGCTACTTCCTTAGTTACTGAATCTCAGGACAAGGTGCCATTTCGGAGTGTTAGTGGTCCTGATGCTCTTTTCAGGCAGCAAAAAGATCAAGAGTGAAGAATCTACTCCGGGCATATCAGTTGTCTTTCTTTTGTCTGCTCTGTCCTGAGCTGGAAGGAAAAGTAAAACTTCTGAAATTCATTGTGATGAGATGCTCAATACAAGTCCTTTCAGACTGATTGGAGAATTGGATGATTTGGAAGCCTGACATCTTAAAGTCTGGAGTGGAAAGATGACTGAGTTTTACATTGGTGGCTTAAATGTATGCACTGACACTTGGGATATCTTGGTTCTGTGTCTGGAATAATTGTACCTGAGATCAATAGTTGGCTTCTGCCAAATACATAAGCTCTTTCTTCATGAGTTTTCTTGTATGCAGAACGGGCATAAAGCAATGGAATTCATTCCCTAGAATAGTGCAAGTCATTACTCTGCAGCATAATGAAAACCTCAAGCAGGGACTGAAAAGCAAACTTTTAAAAGCCTGCTATCTTTATTTCTTACTCACGCTTTGTTTGAAGACACTGGAAAAAAATAAGCTGTGGAGAATTAAGCCCATTATTGCTGAATTCAGGACAGGATTTCTAGTGAGATAAAAGCAAGGTTCCTACCAAACACAGCTGTGATGTCCTCGATTTTCTTTCTAAAAATCCACCGGTGTTTAGTGATTTTTATTTTGTTAACCAACATAGTTCTTAGTCTTTGTGTTACTTTCAGTGGAATGGAGTATTTGTGGGCTAGACTTAGATGACTGGAAATTCATACCCTCCTTCTAGCCCCTGGGTGGGGACCGACTGCCATTCCAAGCATTCCCAGTCTGTCCTCCCTGCCCGGGGGTAGGGGGGGATCAGCCCTGGGGCCAGGGGAAAAAGGCTCAGCAAGGCCAGTCCTGCCCTGCTGAGGCTGCTAGCCAGCCTGTCACTAATGCACATGGTGCTGATGTTTTCTGTGAAGCAGACACCTGCCCACGAGGAACCTGACTGAGACCACCAAATTGTTTTAGGTAGGTCAGCAAACAGCTGTCAGATTGTGTAATTTGGTTCTCCTAATTTGGAAAGGGATCTTATTCAGTGATGGAGCTGTTTGCCTGCTGAGAAGCTCACATGTATTATGTTGTGCATAATGTGCGTGATTAACGCTTGTTTATAGGAGCAATTGTGCTCTGTGGCGGAGCTATAGCTGCTTTTTTATGTGCCAGTGGCAAGCAGCAGCAAGCTCTTCTCCCTTTGGGAGGGGCAGTACAGCATCCAATGCAAAACATTTTGCAGCTTGATCAACAGAGCTACTCTAGCCACATGGCAAAGTAAATATTTTGTTGGAAGCAACTCTTCTGGTTACCTACAGGTGTGTGTATTTTAGGTTTACAGGCCAGCCTGCAGGTAGTGGAGAGCTGTGATGTTCATTTACTTGTTTTTCAGTCTTCCTCATAGATAGTACAGACTAACTGGCCACGTGAAAAACATTTTTTGGGCTAAACTTTCTGTAGCTACTTTCACAGTTTGCTTTTAAACCTCATGAGCCTCTGCAATCCTACACTACATGGTGTTTTAACTATTTTTATGAGTCTTCTTTGCCTTACACTAATTTTGCCTGTGAGTAGCTGTGAGTACTAATCATGTAATACCAGCACAGTTCTCCCACCCTAATATAACAGAATCTTTGATACAAGGAAACTTCGATTACACTTATGCAGCTCACTGTAAGTTTCAGCCAAATGTATCATATTTTCATGTGTTGCATGTGCTTAAGTTCTGGGGTTTTTGTGGGTTGATTTCTTTTGTTAATACAGTGTTTGTTTTACTTAAGAAGAGTAGTGCAGTTCACAGTGCTGAGAATTTGCAAAGCAATTAAGAAGTGCTAATTAAAAAAGAAAAGCTAAGTTGTGATACAAAATTATATTAAATTTTATTTTTATTTGATATAATTTGTAATTGGATTCTATATGTTTTTCCTGTGTGAGCAATATTCAGATTCAGCTGAATTGTCAACATTCACTTTTACATGGGTACATGTGTTTTCCTCTTTGTTCTTTTCCTAGTTTTATAGGAATTTATAAAAATGGAGAGACTACCGGAAGAAGTTTGGAAAAAAGAACAAAAAAGAAAGAAAAGGATACATTTTATTTCCTATTTACCTGTATCATGCATCCAGCCAGTCAAAAGCAGAAAACATATGAAATAAAAAACTCGCTCCTGTTTTTCTGACAGAAAATAATGTAGCATACGAACAGTTTCTCCAAGAAAACACTTGCCCCCTATTCACTTGTTGTTCCACTGTTTTCTTTAGCACTCCTCGCTTAATTTAAATTGATCTACCCGCTAATAGAATTTAACTTATTTCACTCAGCCTGCAAGATACACCTGCAATTCTCCCTTATTTTTCCTCGGCTGGGGTTGAAGAGCTTTCCACCTTTTTTCTGCCTCCCCCAGCTGTGCGTTCTCACCCTCCTCCATGGGAGGTTGCTGCCCCCGCTTCAGCCCTGCTCCTCCCATTGTTTCTGCAGCCTGGCTCTCAGCTGGACCTGCCAAATGAACCATTTAAACCCCCCTCAACACTTGTGGTTTTTTTTTGTTTTGTTTTGTTTTGTTTGGGACTAGATAATTTACCAGATGCAGTTTAGAAGTGTAGTTGAACAGTTTAATCCATCCAGAGGAGAAGGCAATAACTGTGGAGGTGGTACTGGGGAGAACTGGAGAGGAGCAGGTATGGGGAGAAGGGACCTGGGGCACCTCGAGATCTGCTGGTGAAGGAATCGCAGCAGGAGGGAAGCCTGACTCCTGACATTACCTCCTGCTGGTGCAAGCAAACTGAGAACACTGTTATAAAAGGTATTTTTAGAGATCTGGGAAGCATTACCATGTAGAAAGGGGGTATTGTGGTTAGGTGGAAGAGTGGACATGGGAAAATAAGAGAAAAAAATTAAAAATGAGGGGCTGTTAACATGGTCATTAGCAGGGACAGGATGATAATGGGGGCAGCAGCTTAGGAAAACTGTTCAGAAACTTGATTTAAAGCAAAAATATTTGCTTTGAGTTTTTCTGCTTGTTGATTTAAAATAAATTGTCTGAGTGGATTTTTTAGGTAGAAAAAGGGATCCATGGTTGATCTGGAGAAAAATAAACCAACCCATCTTCCAAATCTCTCTTCAAGTTTGGAAAAGTGAAACTTAAACTTTTGTGTGTGAAACTTAAACTTTGGGGAGCATCCCCAAATGCACTTCTGAGTTACGGTCTCCCATGGGATCTTCTGTGGGACTGAAACAGCAAGCAGGCCTCACACCAAGACCTGGTTGCAGACACACATTTTATTTTTGTTGTGGATTAGGAGGTTCAGTAAACATGCCCAGCTGCCAAGGACAGTTCTACTATGGCACCTTCTGAAAAGGGTGACTTTCTCAGTCATTTCCAGTAGAGCTGTTTCCTTTTGTAACTCGTTATCTGTTGGATGAAAGCTAGTAATCTAGGGTGATCAATTCTTAACAGAGCAGATGAGCAGAGCTCATCTGACTCCTGGGAAGCTGAAGTTCATATTCTTCCCCTGGTGTATATTCAATTTGTTATATGGATTTTTCATCCAAGTGCTGATCTGGACTCAGGTGGATGTTAGATGCAAACGTGGCATTTCCTCATTGGCTGAGAGTGGCCCAGCAGGCAGGACATGCTTCTCTGACAACCCTTCTGCATCCTGCCTTTGTGTCCCTTTATGTGAGAGGTGTGAGATCCAGGTTTGTATCCCACTGCATGTCCCGGTACTTGGTGCTCCCTGCTTTCATAGAATCATAGAATCATAGAATAG
>NW_010314271.1:0-11705 GCF_000700745.2 Antrostomus carolinensis
CCCTGCCCCCCATCCCTGAACTGCTGTTAGTTTTTCTGTTGATTAGTGTATCTGCTCTACCTTCAAGAAAACAAAGTGAAAGAGAATGTATCTTATGGAGAGTGGGGAGGAGACAAAACCGTGCAATATTTTTGTTATTTCTGTCCAAAAGAGGAACTGGGTAGAGGCCTGTAGTAATAACTGGATCTCAGCATTGATGTTACAGACTAACTAGCAGATAATTTTTCCTTTCACATGTAAAGTTGTCAAACTCAATAGATCTCTTGACCTCTGATTTGGTTCACGATCTGGAAAGTGGAGTAGTTTGTCTATTTTATTTTATGGGTTGCTTTATCTGTGTCTCTGCTGTCTTGGGAAACAAATACCGGCAAATGTTTAGTGTACGTAGATAAGGTTTTGCTGTCATCAGTGTACCCAGTTAGAAGTCAGATGGATGTACTCCTGTTACAGTAAAATGAGCCTAATTCCATGAAGAGAACTGGAGAAAAAGTGGGGGGATAGTGAAGGAGATAAGATGGGAAAGATTCAGCATAATTATGTTACAATTTTAGGCATAAAACCATGAAAATAGCTTCTAATGGTTTTAGATACTTTCTGCTTTTCTGAAAGCTCCAATTCACTAATGCAGAATATAGACTAACTGATAATATCTACTTGCCTCACTCAGTGTGGTCTGTTTATAAGGGAGTTGGACAAGTTTTAGTCTCTGGCTATTTTCCATACCTGAGGATGTGCAGGTGCACACATTCATATATGTATGAACACACATATGCTCAGCAATCATCAAAAAAACAGCTGAAATACAGTAAGACCTTACTTTAAACTCTGAAAATGTAAAGTTATAGCCTAACGAACAAATTTGTTTTCCAATCCCACTGAAAGGAAGGACACCAAGTCCCATGAGGTAGCAGCATAGAGTAGAGCTACTGCTGTGCTTCTACTCTGATTTATCTTCGTCCTCTGACATCAGAACAGTAGCACAGGGCAGCACAGTACATGATCTACCATATTTTCTCCAGTTATTTAAAACCTTCTCTGTTTCAGGCATCAGTTTGTAGTTTTGAGTTTGTTGTAGAGTTTGATCCTATTTATGCAGCATCAGTCCAAAGAGGAGTCAGCCCTTGTGTACATTCCCTCAAAGCGTCTCCATGAAGAGAGAAGTACTGTGTAGCTGGGAAGCTGAGGCACAGAGAGACAAGAGAAATGTGGAAGGTCTCCCAGGAGGTCTCTGGGAAAGGAGGAGACAAGTCTTGAGATATGATTTCAAGACTGTCTGAAATGCCAAAAGAGGTGTCCCTGGTACTACCCGCTAAAGACTCTTTTCTCAGCTTCTCTCTTGAGTTGATACTAGCAACTGTATGTGTATGTGGTAAGTCATTGACCAGCTGGAAATTATTTTTGTATTTCTTTAGTGGTGTTGGTTCTCAGTGCTGACACAAGGGCAAGATTTGGGAAAGTTGGGAATGCGCGGTTGGGAGGCTGCCTCGGGGACCGTGGTTGTACACTTCAGCTGGTCATGAAATAATTCTTTTGGACTCTTGAATGCCAGTTCGATACCCTGACTGTGGGACTATGGGCCAGTCCTCCCTTTTCTTGAACAAGAGGATTCATTTCAGGCAAGTTTTGAGTCTTCAATTGGAATTTTGGATTTCATCTGCTCTCAAGAAATTATTGTGTCCTTTATGAGGACTTTGTGAAGTATTGGACCAAGTAATGTTTCATCTATTTGAAAGATGGTGCAATACCAGACTCAAGTGAATAGTCATCTCATAGTCAAAGTCCATATCTGTGAGTGAGTGAGTGAGTGAGTGAGTGAGTGTGAGTGAGGGTCATATAAGCAGCTTGGAAGATAGTTTGACATTTGATCCATTTGAGACTCTGGCCATTGTAAGAAGTCACAGTTTTTGGCTCTGGCCTTGGCTAACTGGGTGTAGGAGCCAAATAGTTCCTAATAGAATTAAGATCAGAATAATCCCAATTCTAAAATATTTCTGGAGATTTGGCTGGCAGGAAGCAAAATGCTCTTACTCTGGTATAGAGCAAGCCACGTGCTGCATGTTGCTTTCTGATTTGGGATGTACAAGTGAATTGCACCTGTCTTCCGATTGACCAGACATATTGCCAAATCACCTGCAGGACTGTGGTCTGTCCCATGGTGCTGTGACTAGGGGGAGGTCTGGAACAAATGTGCACATAATCAGGTTGGGACAGAGTTTGCCCTCATATTTACAGGACAACCAGAATCACTCCAGAGTGCTCTGGAGTTCTCCCTCAACAACTTGGCCAAATCAGGGTCATGGCTGCTTATGGCTCTGGCTCCCTTCCAGCTCATGTGTCGAGGTTTCCTTTCCCAGTAAAAAAGAATATGCATGAACAGTGCTTGTCTGTGTCTCACTGATGAGCTTGGCATGCTGTGGTTGAGATACACCCACAGTTATAGACCCTGCTTGAAACCAATGAGAATTAAACACCCTCTAAGATCTAAGCTTTAGTAACTTGTCCAAAACTATGTGGGAATATTGTAGGAAACAAGGGACCTAAACTGAGGTCTCCTAAAGTCCTGTGCAGTGCCTTCACTGCTCCTCTAGAGAAAGTAAATCCAGGCTCTTATTTTGCTCTGAGAAATGCACAACTTTGGGGTTCTGGCTGGGAATTTACTCAAAAAAAAAAAAAAAAAAAGGGAGGGGAATTCACGACAGTGATTCTGGTTGGGTTGATGTAGGAGTTAATAAGTAGTTAAGGCTTTTGAAAGTTCTTAATGATTTTCAGTTTCCAACCTGAAAGGAGTTAAAATATTAAGAAGTTTTAATGTGATGGTCACACAGCATTAGTGACTTTACAATGTATTGACCATTTACTAATAAACAGAGCTACCTCTTCTAAAAATAATAGAATGATAGTTATTATGAGCTTTTGTAGTTAAGGAGTCATCGTTCCTGTGGTTGTGGTACAGGTATGAAGGACTAAGCTTAATTTTGAGAAAATCCATCTAGGAAATCTTAATCTGAAATATTTCCTTCCATCCCTTACTTTTTTATCATAAATCTTTTTTAGAATGTAACCTCTGATCCTATTTTTCATGGTAAAGAATATGTCAATAGTAGAATTTAATTAATTGCTGAAGAGGGAGTTGGAGTTCAGTACTGCAAACAAAACTGAATTGCTTCAGGGTCAAGAAAATAAATCTTTGATACGTAATAAAAGCATGGCAGTAAGCACTTACCTAGGAGTCTCTGAAATATTGCCATTTACTTTTTTGTAAATGAGGAACAGTTCTCTTGAAGGGGCCGCAGTCTGATTCCCAAAGATAGTCCGGTCTCTCTCAAGCTTTACATCTTCAAAACAGAAGCCAAGGGCAGATCAGGGGACCAGATGGATCGAGTTTGTAAAATCATCATAGTTTCAACATCAGCAGCAGAGCTGTAGTGATTTATTTTAATTGAACACTGTCCCATCAGTTTTTCTCTCCCTTTCACCATTTTGCAAGTTGTAAGGAGAAGTTCTTTGGAAAGTTGGTTTGTGTTGTGCTCATATACCCATCACTTCAGTCATGGACCAGGGTCTTGTCATGATATCAGGTGTTAGAAGCATAACTGAAAGATGTGCCTATATGTGTTGTTTTTCTTTGTACTAAACATTTGGTTTGTGTTATGTTTACCATTGCTGCAAATCTGCCTCTCATGGTGTAAAAATCTAATGCACAGTCGGAACCGCAGAATCCTAGAAAAGGGGCTGAAATAGACCTAAATGCTACATCCCTGCTAGTGAATGAAATGGTGCCAAAGTCCATTCTTGGCGGCCTGACCAGCTAGCACCATCTGTTCACATCTATTCTATAAAGCTCTTGACCTTTAAGAGAAGGTGACTACATCTGAACTGGCCACGGGAGTCTTCCTCAGTCCATCTTGCCTCAACATCCGTGCCTGGGAATTGCTTGGGAGAGTGCTTATTGGCCTGAACTGTACCAGAAGCGGATTTTGTAGTTTAAATAGATTCAGTATAGATGACCAAATTGTAATGGTCAAGTCTGTGACGTGGTATGGATTGTTTTACTGCTTTGGACACAGGCACAGTGACAGTCCAACATGATGTTTGTCCTGTTCTTCAAAATTTTTTGTACTAGAGATTTTAATATCTTTCAGATGAAGTATGTTCCAGTTTTTAATTACACTTACAGCATGCCACCTAAATCATTTTTTTTTCCAAAAACTGTTTTTAGAACATGTTGAATAGCACTTGTATCCTTAAGTAATTTGGATGTGTGTGGATATCTAACCTGTAACCTGCTTTTCATTGTGTTGGGGCACCTGAGGAGATACTGGTTCTTGTAAAAGGAAAAGAGCCCTTTAGTTTCTATATCTTTACCATATTTTATAAAATAAATATGGTAAAGAAAGATGAAATGGTTTTGGGAAGAGGTGGGCTGTAAAAAATGGGCCAGGAAGGGTAGAATTACCAGCTTTTCCAGTGGAATTAGGATGTAGTCTGTATGAAGAGACTTGGGTGAAAGAAATGGATTATCTAGATGACAGTGCATTTGGTCTTACTGTGGCATCCAGTAGAGAGGGACTTTAAAGAATTAACATTGTTAGGTCAATCTTTGCCAAGTTAATAGATCAGTTAACTAATAAGGTAACACCTAGCCATTTATTTTTCACTTATTTTTCCCCAAGATGATAAATTCTGAAAAATGAATGCTATCTTTAACAACCAAAAGAGTTGGAAATTTTCTGAGCCTCCTGGCAGGTGATGCCAGTTAAATTGACATTAAAAATTATTCTAGAAAATACTTTTAATTTCATAATAGATGTATAGTGTAGAGCTGTGGAGTGTCTCCTGGCAAAGAACAAAACTCAAAGCCATTTGAAAATCCTGACAGAAGCAGTACAGACTGTTCTTGCTTGCTACAAGCTTAGATCAAAAGGATTCTGAATTTTCCGAGCAGCCAATAACATTCTATGTTATGTCCACTAGCATGGTATGAGAACAAGAGTTTTACTAAATTCAGTGTAATTAACAGGCAGGCACTAGGGGTTTAACCCATGACGTAAACTCATGTTTACTGCTGAAGTTGCTGCTGTCTGGTTAGTAAGTGAAAGACTTCTTGGAGTGGCCAGAGTAAAATGTTGCTCCAAAACCACTTGCAGTCTCTCTGGGGTTTGAGGAATGTTGGTTTCCTGGAGTACTGACATAGTATGGACTGACTTTAGGTTCGGAGTATAAACTTGCAAACCTCAGACTCCAAACAATCTGAGCTTTGGTTGGCGTGTATAAAAGTTAGGATAAAGGGCCTACCTCTAACAGATCCCAATTTCTGAACTCTTCCCCCGTTATAACTACGGCATTTTTTTGTTCCCTACATTTGAAATATAAAACCATTTTAATCTGGTTTCCTGTGGAAGTGGGATTTATGTGATTAGTTTCCCAGTCTGTCTTTTAATTCTGCAGTGATTTTGTTGCATAGGCCAGGTTCAGTCCAGCTTGAAAGGAGTGTCCGTCACCAGCTGACAGTTTGAATGTGGCACTTTCTTTTTAAGGGATAAGAGATTTTCACTGTATGGAAGCAAGCTGTGCTGTGCCGTGCCAGTTGGCCTCAGAGCTTGAGGATGGTGTCGCTAACTTTTTTAATTCACGAGTATAAAAATAATCTCTGTGTCCTAAGGCAGGGCATGCAGTGTGGCTAGGATTTGTTGTGATCAAGAATAATTGCAAAATTCTCTGTTTGGGAGTTTAGGAGACCTGCTGGTGTAAATTGTTCAGAGGATGTGTGAGTGAGTCTTCATACTTGGATTATTTGCCTATAATGAACAGTGGCATGTATGTACTGTCCCAACAACTCCTTCCTCTCACCAAGGAAGTTGTGGCTGTTTTGCACCTAGAATTTATTTTCCTTCAGCAGACCAAGCATTAACTGGGGTGAACTATACCATGTAATTTTGAGTTTAATTGTAGCCATCTATACATTTAATCTTAGCTCAATAAGAAATGTGTTTCTTATTGTACTTTAGGTTAGAAAAACCCCCAGTAGAAACTGAAGTATTTTTCCGAAGCAAAATTATAAATTTAAAAGTTTGCTTACACCTGTCACCCTGGAGGCTCACTTCTGGACTTAGGTCTGTGCCAGCTTTTTAAAGAGTTCAGATGATGGCCACCAAGATAATTAGGGGGCTAAGAGTTTATGTCTGAAAAGGAGCAGCTGGGAGAGCTAGTTTTGTTCAGTCTTCAGTTACCTGTTGGGGGGTATAGAGGAAACGGAGCTGGAATCTTAGAGGTGCACAGTGGTAGGACAAGAGGCAACAGGCACAAGTTGCAGCAAGGGGAATTTATATTGGATATTTGGGAAGAAAACTTTTGCTGTGAGGACAGGCAGATATAGGAACAGGAGTGCAGGAAAGCTGAGAAATCTGTCCTTGAAGACATTGAGAACTCAAAGGGACCAAGGTCAGGGACAACCTGGTCCAAGTTGGCCCTCCTTGGGCAGACTTTTGGACCAGGTGACCTCTAGAGTTCTGTTCCAGGCTGTTGTTCTGTGACACAGCATAGGGAACAGAGTGAGTTTCAAGTGCAGTTCCCTGTGAAATGGCTTACCACTAGATTTGCACTTAGGAAGGTGTGTTTCTAATGTATAATAGGAGCCCAGAAGTGCTAATCCCAGTTGAATGCTGGAGAACTGAACATAATTGCTCTTTCTACCATGAGGTTTTTGTGTGTTCACTTTACAGTAGGCGGCACTTTCTAGATGCCCGAATTGAGGGCTGTGCAGAAATGCTTCTCCAAACAGTATTTAGGGATTGTTCTTTCATTAGTCAACATCTTGTATATTAAATACTTTAAAAAAGTCTGTTTGGTTTCCAAAGTTAGTGCCTAGTTTTATTCTTAATCTTTTTGTGATTCAGCTCCCCAGTTGTCAGATGGCGAGATCATAATCGCTTTCCAGGGGCAAGGTAGTGATGAGTATCATAAAGCCCAAAAGAACGTCAATAATTCTTCCTTCAGAACGTGGTGTGTGTTCTGATACCCAGAATTGTATTGCAATAGAAACAGAGAAGAAAGCAAAGCTTCAGTCCAGCCTATGTGGGGGGACTTTTGGAAAAAACCACAGGTGATCATTAATTAATTAGAACAGCTATGCATGCAGAGACCAGCCTTAATTGTAACACTTCCTAACTTTCTAATTTTGTACTGTAATGCTTTCACTGTATTCTTTTAATATTTTTTTGTTTCTAAGTATAAGTCACAGTTAAAAATTGGAGCTATTTTTACAGCATTTACAGCTTTTCACACTTTGTTGTTGTTTATGAAAGAAGACAGCTGAAAGAGAGTATTGTAGCAGATGATGCTGGTTAACACATGCCACGCAGCTCAGTGCAGTGACTGACTCTCAGACTCTGAGCTCAGTTCTGTTCTCGTCACCATCAATGGGAGTTTCAGCATTGCCTACCCGGCAAGTGTCTCTTTGTCTCTTTTATTGTCATCCAGGTGATCATATGTGAGACATGTGCTTTATACTGAGTGCACAAGGACTTTCCTGAAATCAATATCTTAGAATCTGCAAGAGGTGTTTGAAAAATAATGAGAACAATAGACATTGGAAGTCATTAAAGTCTGCACTGTTTGGGAAGGTATCTGATTAAATTAATTAATATTTTGAGAGCCCTTAAGAGACTTTTTGAATTTTTAAGTACATCTAAGTATGCATGCTGTCGCATTTAGGGGACTAAGTGTATTAACAGGTCATAAACAGGAAGGGCATTAACAGAGTAAAAGCAGGAAACTAAATACTGAATAAATCCAGGAGCAGGGGTAATAAAGCAAATCACTTCAGCTGTCAACACATGCCTAACTTTTAATAAACCTGATGAAAATGTTTACAATTCTTTCACTTACAAGGTCTCTTTTGCTTTTGTCTTTTAATAACTCTCTACAAACACAGCTGTAATAAATTAGGTGAGAAGGCCTGATTCTATGTGAAGTTGTTAATTTGTGAAACAGGAAGAGTACCCCGCTGCTGGAATCTCTGTCTCTCAAATGCCTCTAAAATACAAAGCAGGGTTCAAAATCTTATTTGTTCTATCTTTTGCCTTTCAGGTCCAAACCATGAATTACGTTGGACAGTTAGCAGGGCAAGTGTTTGTGACTGTGAAGGAGCTCTATAAGGGACTAAACCCAGCCACGTTATCAGGATGTATAGATATAATTGTTGTACGTCAGCCAGATGGAAATCTTCAGTGTTCCCCTTTCCATGTACGCTTTGGGAAAATGGGAGTTCTACGTTCTAGGGAGAAAGTGGTAAGAAAAATGACAATTTTGATGTTTTCTGTCTGTGAATTAATTCTAATGGCATGAAAGTTACTGAAAGTTCCATGGTGTGATAGTCAAGGTTTTCTTTGGATACTCTTTATAAAAAGTGCCCAAATTGAGGCAAGGTTCAATTAAAATGGTTGCTATTGATTCTTGCATTTCAAGATATAATTTGTAAGACATTGACTGTAATAAAAACAAAACAAGCCATGACATTTGTAACATTTATTTTCACTAAAGCAGAATTTTGAATATGTTAATTTGGGCCTATACTAGATTTCATTAGTAACTGTGTATTAAGATGCCTTTTTAACATGTTCAGTGATAGTTACAAAAAGGGAGGTAATAATGAAGTAGTATTTTCAGATAATAGAACGTTGAGGTTAACTGAAACTAGAAAAAGCAGCAAGGACCTTGAGATAAATGTAATCAGGCTGAATGACCTGGCAATATGATAACAGATGTGAAGTTGCCAGTGAGTAATGCATGACAGATTATTTTAGGAAATAATTTGTAACTACGTACAGTCTAGGTTGTAACGTAGCTATAATTGTTCAGCAGAAATATCCTAATGTCATCATGGACATTGTTCAATTCTTACGTAAATCAGAAAGGAATTTCAATATTTAGGGTGGGTGAAAGTTCAAAATATTACTGTGCCAAGAGTATGCTCTGTCCTGAACTATAACATAAATGTAGACTTGTCCAAGGCTCTAAAAAAAAATACAGTGAAAATGGAGTTGGTGACAAGAACGGTTATAGGCAAAGAGAGAGATCCTTCTGAGAAGAAATGGAGATAGTCAGGGCTGTGCAGTGGTGAGGTAAGTGTGTGGAAGAAATAGACGCATGAATTGTGTCAAGATTGTAAACCAATTTTTCTTATTTGTGCTTCTCATAGGGTAAAGAGAAGTCAGTTTAATAAGTTTGAAAGACAGCATATTAAGAATTTGCATGTAGAAGTACTTCTTGCACAATTCAAAATTAGGCTGTAAATTAAAGGAGCAAAAAGATTTGTTTGGTGAGCGAAGCATTTAGAAGTACATTTTAAAAGGTTCAGGACTTTGTATAATGTCTATAAACCTTCCTGAGCAAGAAGAGCAAGACAAGCAATGAGCTGCACGAGTTAAAAGAACATTTTGGCAATTGAAGGCCTTGTGAAAGGGTGAGGAGAGAAACAGAGAAGTTCCCTATTTTTATAGTGAAATTTATAGAAGTTTATTATAAGGTTTCCTACGCTTCTCTGAGAAGCATTTGCCCAGTGACAGTGGTAGGATAGCTGAACAGGAACTGTGTACCTAAAATAACTTTTTTTTTTTCATATAAGTATATATTTATTTTGTTCTAGGTTGACATAGAAATTAATGGAGAGGCTGTAGATTTGCACATGAAATTAGGAGACAATGGAGAGGCCTTTTTTGTGCAGGAGTTGGATAATGATCAGGTAAGAGTAAAAACTGATTTGTTATAAATTCAATACCTGCTCTTCAGAGTCAGTTTTGAGTTTAGGAATTTTATTGAAAAGAAATAACTTTATCCATTTTAGAGTTCTGAAAGTTTCTGGACAAATTTCTACTATGAAAATTCAATACTATGCTGTTGCTTAATCTTTTGAGTTGCTGAGATTTGGTAAAATCTAAAGAAGATAATCACATAACTGAAAAATAAATCATAACTTATTTGCATGCCAGTGTGTGAACAGAAATAACATGTACAGAGTTCACATGCTCCAAGATGTGTACAACAGAGGTTAATATGTCTATGGACCTGTTTTTTGCAGAAATCTTTACTTTGTACATATGCACTCAGCAGACTGCCAGTAAAAGTGCACGTGCCCTGTAAATATCTGTGCACACATTAATTCTGGTACTCACCAAAGATGTGATCTTGCAACTATTATTCATGTGGAATTACATTTAAATGAGAATGCCTACTGTTGAGCTGTGTGATTAAATAGTAGCCTGTATAAGTTATGGTCATGCTTACTTTGAATAGTCCACGTGTAACATACCATAAGAAAAGCTTTTTACAGACATTTCTTGTCAGATATCCCCAATAATTTTTAGCACTGTCCGGAGTGGGATGGGTTTTCAAATTCTTATACTGAGTACAATATTACTAGTTTTAGGGAAGAGCTTTGTGAATGTGCTGTATTCATCTCTGTATCTTTATGTTTAAAAATTCTGATCTTTATATTTAAATCTTATGCGTGGTAACAGTTATTTGGTGACTGAAAATTGCTAGAAATAATTCCATGAGTATCTAGAGATGTATTTATATGATTGAATAAGAGGATGTTTGTATGACCTAATTATAAACTGCTGACCTATCTGTCTGGTATCTGTCACCTGAGTTGTGAAGGAGAATTGGATTTTACAAAATATTCAGGTTATAAACTAGGGTTTTGTTTCTGTTCTGTATCTAGCATCAGGTAGATGGAGACTTATGCAATAACCTGGCCAATATTAGATGCTTAGAGGATCCTCTTTATTAAGAGTATTGTTCCTGTCTTGTCTTAAGGAAATGCTGCTATGGAACAATTTCCATATGCTATAGGATCATACTGAGCATCCAAATGTCTAATCTTTGTTACTTTTCTGAGGAATAAATGACTTTGATTTTCGTAGCTGTGCATAGATTTTGGAACCAGATGTATGAACTGGAGGAGGAAATAATATGTTGCATGGTTTGAATTTTTTCTTTCTCAGGAGGTAATTCCTTATCATCTCTCCACATCTCCCATTCTGTCTGAGGGAACTTCTTTAATGGAAGCTCAGCTGAAGAGGAACTCCATCGACAGGATAAGAAACCTGGACACCAGTGCATCCTCACAAATACCACCCCAAGCCCATGGATCCCAGCCTTCTACTGAAACATCTCCAGTCTGTAGCTCTGTGAAAAAAAGGAGGAAAAAGAGGAGGAAGTCTACCCATAAAATAGATAGCTTAAAAAGAGAAGACAATGGAGACACATCGGAAGATGAAGACATGTTTCCTATAGAGATTAGCTCAGAGGAAGAAAAAGAACCATTGGACAATTCAAGGTATCACTGTGGAATTGAGATGTGTAATGGAAGCCTACTGCTGGGTTAATGTTCTGTTCCATACCTTCTAACAGTAATTTCTATCAAAGTCAGTACACATGGCTGGTGAACATGTTTCATTAAGAAAAGGCTTTAGGCTAGAAAGCTTTTGGGAATGTTAGTTACAAGAATAATGAAAGTGACATTGAAAACATAAGAAAAATCCTCCCTCATGCTGTGAACTGGATGATGTGAATCAGATAACATTTCTCTATCTCCTTTTAGTTCAAAATATACTAATTCTCTGCAGTAGGGATTTTTTTGTTAGCTGAAGTGTATTACAGTTCAGTAATCAAGTATGGTTTTTAAATGTCACGTCTTTCCC
>NW_010314271.1:11727-33027 GCF_000700745.2 Antrostomus carolinensis
TGTTGATGAGGTATCTGACATAAAGGCTCCTGCAGTTTCTACATTTCCTCAGTCTGCATCTTACCCTCACTCAGATGGAGAATGGTCACCTCGTCAAAGGTAGTTTTTCTGATATTACAGTTCTAAATAATCTCTTCCCCTTTCCATTCATATCTTATATGCTGGTATTATATGAAGTCTTACTAAATATTTTGATATCAAACATGGTCAGTGTTAACTACTAGATGAATGCTTTAGAAATTTGAAATGAAATAGTGCACAAAAAGTGCAGGTTAGCATTCAACAAACGCATGCGTACAAATGCAGGTCCACAAGTTCTGAAGAATATTTATTATATCTGTTAATGTCACTGTTTGCATATAAATACTATAGAAAGTGTGAAATCTGAATCTTTCCCTGATGCACACACCTTGTAAGGAATTCAGTGAATGCAAGTATATAAATCTTTAGTACTTTGGGTATAATCCTTTTAAGAACTTGCAAGATTGGGGTTGATATATAAAAATATCTTTTTTAATGAATAAGAATATGAGCTTTTTCTGTCACTTTCACAGCTAATATATTAATTGCACAGTTAGATAGATATAAAATATTTATTATGTGAAAAGAACACATACAGTAATTTGCTTAGTTTTTCCTGTATGTGTATTTGTGTGCACATGTATACCTTTGATGTCAAAACAGAGCAGTTTGGACCTCTTCTCTTGTGTCTGTGGAACACTGTCAAAAAGGGGCAATTTTTCACTTAATGTGCATTGCATTATAATTCCAATTAAGTTTTCTCTGTGTGTGCCCCCGTGCACATGTGCCCCACATCCTCCATGCAGACTATCGGAGTGGAGCAATATTTACAAAACCTTATCCTAAGAAGTAGTGTGGACAGCAGGTCAAGGGAGGTGATTCTCCCCCTGTACTCTGTTCTCGTAAGGCCCCACCTGGAGTACCGTGTCCAGTTCTGGAGCCCCCAACACAAGAAAGACATGGACCAGTTAGAACGAGTCCAGAAGAGGGCCATGAGGAAGGTCTGAGGGCTGGAGCACCTCTCCTATGAGGACAGGCTGAGAGAGTTGGGGCTGTTCACCCTGGAAAAGAGAAGGCTCCGGGGAGATCTTGTATCAGCCTTCCAGTACCTGAAGGGGGCCTACAGGAAGGCTGGGGAGGGATATTTTATAAGGGCAGTTAATAATAGAACAAGGGGTAATGGCTTTAAACTGGAAGAGGGGAGGTTTAGATTAGATATGAAGAAGAAATTCTTCACTGCGAGGATGGTCAGACACTGGCCCAGGTTGCCCACAGAAGCTGTGGATGCCTCCTCCCTTTAAATGTTCAAGGCCAGGTTGGATCAGGCTTTGAGCTACCTGATCTAGTGGGGGGTGTCCCTGCTCATGGCAGGGGGATTGGAACTACATGGTCTTTAAGGTCCCTTCCAACCCAAACCATTCTATGATTCTATGAATATACTGCCTCTGTAGTTGAGGGGCAGAGGAAGGGAGAGCATGGAGATTATTTCAGAGAAAGGGCTTAATTTTAATGCTCTGAATTGCGTTCTGGAAGAAACTTTCTCCAGTGATTGTAAAGCTTAATGTGATTAGCTTCACCAGTCTGGTGATAGCACGTGTCAATACCCCACCCTTTTGATGGTTTTTTGAACTGTATGCTTTGTTTGTTTCTTGTTTGCATTATTCTGGATTTTGAAAACTCTAGATGTACATTCAGCATTCATGTAGCTAATGCACAAAGAACTTTTGTTAATCAGCACTTGTGGATAATGACACCCTGTTTTTCTTTCTACCAACATGCTGTGCTGTCCAGTAAGCCTATAGATTGCACAGGGCAATCCTCTCTTCTCCCTGTTCCAGCAGATGGAGGCCTATCTAACTCTTGCCCTCAACAATCTTCTCACTTTTCTCCTCCAGACAGGTAGAACAACTGTCCTCCTTCTTTTCTGGGCCGCCATTTAATCCTTGTAACACATTAATACACTTTTAACACATTAATAGTATGTTACCTTTGTGAACTTCTCACTGCACTTACTGCTAACCCAGACACTTTCAAAGAAAGTGACATTGAAAACCACTTCCTCTGCTTGTTTCTTTGTGGGCATTGACTGGAGGTAAGTTAGCTTGATGAATCATCTGTTGAATGAAGATGGCTAATATAAAATCAGGCCAATGAAAACCTGGGTTAAAACTGAAGTTGATTCAGATGATAAAAAAAGGAAGAAATTAACTAGTAAAAACTTATATTCTTCTGAAGATTGACATTTTCTTGTGGCTTTTTACAGTCAGTCTATATTTTAATGACATTTTTATCCCGTAGTTTTCCCAAGTTGTTTGCTTCTGCATAAGTTGCAAAAGTAAAAGCAAAACAAAGGCCCCAGAGATTAAATGAGCAATAAGGAGTGCAAAATTTGTAGTAGGAGGAGCCCAGTACCAAAAGAGAACTTTTCTTCCTTTGTTTCCTGGTTTAGGGGACAGGAAGACTTTCTGTATATCGGATTGCAGTGGGGCAGCATCTTATAAAGATGACACAATAGAGAAGGCATCCTGTCTAAGGTTTAGAACCCAGTCTTAAGCCTTTGCTGTAGTGTAGGATTCCTCTGACTGTGGATTTTTTTCTACAGAGCTAAAAGTGGATACAGACAGTTTTATAATATCTTAAATTCAAGACATCTCAAGATTCTGTAGCCAGGCCCTTTCTCTCCATTAAGTCAGTGGAGAGAAGTCACAGCAACTCAGCTGAAAAAATTTAAAGTAGGTGTTTGAATATGACCTCTACAATTCTCCATTAATGCTGGGGAAGCTTTAAGCAATAAATCAGGCTAAATTGCTCGTGGCTTATCTCAACATAGATGCCATACTAGGTGCCTAAAGCTGTATCAAAACTGATAGCCTTGAGGTTTTCCCAGCTTCTAGGTCTACTCTCTTTACCTGACTGTGTTACAGCACCAAGTCAAGGTGAGATCGTGGGAAGTTCGAGGCTGTCCTCCTCAGTGTTTTTCATGGGAAGGAAGGGCAGGCACACAGATTGGGATGGAGCAGTGATGTAACCTGAGTGGCTACATGAACTTTACTCTGGAGTTCACTGTCCTGGAGTCGAGATATACAGCTGAAGTGCAGTACTAACATTTCTGAGTTAGGCCCTCGCTGTGTCTGCGACTGTTTTCCTCCACGTCAAATAAGAAACTATATAATGGCCACCTCAAAGGACATTCAAAGGCTCTCAGCTATTGTTGTAACATGTACATGAGGTAGGCCTCTTTCCTTCTGACTATCTTTTCCCGATCTTTTTGGCCTCAGTCAAGAGAGGACTTTTTCTCAGGTCACACAGCTGCTTTCTCAGAGCTACCTTTGCTTTCAGTGGGAAACACTGCAAAGATCAGTGTGGTTTGCTATTGTTGAAGTGCCAGCTACAGGCCAAGTGCCTTATTCTTTGACATTGGATTACATTGAGTGTAATCATAGCTGTTAAGGAATGATGTGACACAAATATTCAGCATTTATAGGCTGTGAATCAGATATGCTGATCTAAATGACTGAAGTGAACTTTCCCTTAATTCTTGTATAGTGTTGACAGGTTGGGCGGCTCTAGTTTGATCTGCAGTATCTCAGCAATCTGTGTAAGACAGAAAAATTTCAGCTGGGCTGGGTCAGTGCCTAACTTAAAGACAGGGGAATTGCAAGGCATAGTTCAGTTGAAAACAAATGGCTTGGTGGTGTAAGTAATAAAGAACCCATTTTGAGTCTGATCTATGGATGCATTTGCAGGATACTGCCACTGGGTTACAAATCCTATATGGTCTTGGTATTCAGCCTTATTGACCCCTAGTGCAAGCATAACATTAATTCTGGATTTAATTTGATCTAATGGAGCTAAAAAAATATAAAGGAATGTGATTGTGAGCTTTGTGAATCTTCAGTTTCACTTCACTTTGGTGGCAACAGTATGAAATGAATAGCAGCCAAAATAGTCCAAGTGCAGGTAAAGGAGATGACACCTGGTATTACATATGGAAGCAGAACTATACAAGTAGGAAGTATACAAACAGAGCTGTAGTAGGCATAATTGTTATCTGCATCCATAAACTACAGAGATTATTCTTGCTGTTCCAGAAAGATATTAGTTGGAGAGAGTAGCTATTGAGTGTTAAACAAAAATATGGTATGTGAAGAAAAAAGCAAAGGTATTTCTCTGTAATGGAAAACCTCTCATCAGGAGGCCACTAGCCCTGTATTAATGTTTGTGGTTGACATAGAAAATTCCAGCTTATGTCCCAGATTATCAAAGGAATGAGAATACTTTTATACAAAATAATTTACCCTGTTTGCCTTGCAGATGCATGTTTGCAGTCTGATTTGGTCTTGGATCTTTTAAATTAAGATGGTATCACAGTGATAATTCTGGTCTACCCTAAGGTTGTATTAGCATTTGTACACTAATCTATAAGGAGAATTCAACTGAAAAGAATTCTGAAGATCTATCATTTTGTTACTACTAAATCCTTATATTTTATAGTATAGAAAAGTTGTATTTATAGAATGAGAATGAAGATGTCTCCATTGTGCTTGTGTTGAAAGTTCAGTAGCTAGTGTATATTTTGTGCACTTTGTTTTGAGAGAGTGGGTAATGTTTTAGGGGTTAGATGCTCACCCTGTTCCTAACTTACCGTGGTTATACTTGTAGGTATATCTACTCTTAACCAATAACCCAGACATGTTCATGGATGATCGGGCAACCTTTTGCAGCAACATCCTTCTCAGAGCAGAACTCTGCCTATTTTAATATACATACACATGCAAGTGCCATATTTCTGACACTTGCATGTGTGTGTCTGGGAATACACATCATGATTCTTGGTGCTGAGTAACGGCCTGGACTTCTTTACCACTCAGTTGTGTGTACAAGGAAACTGTATTTTTGGTGAAAATTATGGAAAGGCAAGATTTCCCGTCAGTGTTCTTACTGCAAAGTGCAGAGATTCTTTCACAAACTGAAGCAGTACCTGTATTCTCTCAGGCTGTCTGGCTGGCTAAGTGAACCTTGGCTGGACATACTCCAAAGCCCAGACTGAAGATTTTTATAAGTAAATATTAGGTATTTTGAAGATTAAAATTTGTGTAGTGCACAGATTAACACGTGCAGTGACACTTCCTTAAATCTAGATGTTTTGGGCTTAAAGCAGCAATAGAAGCATTATTGCCTGCTGAGACTTTCTGAAGTGCCCAGACTCCTGATTTCCAAGGTTTCAGTGGGCCCTAGATGTGTGGAAAATACTGCAAATCCTACAGACTTGTCAGTGGGAGATGTAGAAGTTGCTGAAAAACCCACCAGACATTTATTGAATCCTCAGAGCTTGAAAGTACCTTTTAAATCACATTGTATCGATTCCTTCATCTGTCACATGGTAGGTTATACCCTAAGGACTAAATTTGAAATTCTTAGGACCAAGATAGATCTTCCACAGTGGCATTGCTTATGAATTTTATAGTTTTGTTAGATAACATAATGATCTGTAGCTAAAAAAGTTATAGTGTTGTTTATCCATGTTCACAGTGTATCTTACTACAACATAGATAAAAACAAGGAATAATGTAGATAATCAGGTTGCTGTTTTCTCAGATGTAAAATTCACAGATATTTAAAAGCTACTTTATGTTAGTGTGAAGTAATTATTTTCCTGTGACCAATGAATTCCCTACCAGCTAGCTCTACAAAACTGCCTTACATTGAAAGAGCAAAACTGGTTTGGATATTCAGTTTATCCAGAAGAAGGTAAATAATAAATCAAACGTGAAGAATTTATACTAAACATAGTTTGGACCTTGTGTTGCTAGTAGTTTTTAAATCAGGACTGCATGAGTATACCAAAGACAGGCTATGGCTCCGACAAAAAATAATGGGCTTTGTTCAGGCAGTTCTTTGTGCAATTCTTGCATTCTGCAGAAACGCAGAGTAGATAATCAGAATTTTTCCTTTGGTCCTTGAAATCAGTGAATCATTATTTATTAATGGCTGACTTGACATCACAGTATTGATTTCACCACCTGAGAAATAAGCTACAAAGTGATAATTTACCAATTAATTATTAAGTATTTTCTATTGAATGATCAGCAAAACAAACAGCTAAATATTTTCTTTAACTAGAAGGGCTCAAAATCTTTGTATAGCTCTCCTGCTGGTTTCCCTATAAACATGCATCCAAGGGTAGAACTGAACAAGTTAGTAGAAGGAAGTAATCAACTGGATTCCTTAGACTAACTTATTACTTAGTCAAGCTAAAGTGTCTGATGCGAGTGAGTAATTTCTGCACTTTGCATCCATAATAACAATACTAACATCTATTCACCTGCTGCTGCTGGTACCATCTCCATTCTTTTTTCCACACAGAAAAATAGAAATCATCCTGAAATGTTCAGGTCCAGTGCTCTGTTCCATCTCTTTCAGCTTCTCCAATTCTGCTTCTATGACAGCACTTACTAAAAAATGGATGAGACCTCTGAATGCCAGTCTAAGAGTATCCTGAACTCTTTAAACTGTTTTTCCATGCTTTCACACTTTCAGTGGCTGATGATTATTTAGATCTTGAATGCTTTGGGTTGGTAGATAGCAGTTTGGGTAGTGTTTAGTGCATTGTGGTTACTTTTGGTTTTGTAATATTTTTTGTTTGTTTTCCTTCAGCCCATCAGATTCACGCCCTCCTACTCCTAACAGTGACTCAGAATTAGTCAGTAAACCTACGGACAGAAGTGGACTGAAGAATAATCCTCACATGCACTGGGCGTGGGGAGAGCTACCCCAGGCTGCAAAGGTATCCAATGTAATTTGTTTAATTCCTGCTAGCATCTGTTGTGCTTTAATGGGGCACATGTGCTTATTCTATTGCACACTGCTGAAGAGGGAATGGATCCTGTTTTTACATAAAATTGCAAGGTTTTATGTAAGAGAATTGCATCGTGCTCTTTAGGAGGTACAGGAAAGTACCTTGTACCATGGATGTTCTCAACACTGGTGATACACAGTAGAAAATGGAAAAGTACCGAGACCTAGTCTTGTAAAAGCTGGAAGCTTAAATAACGTATAAAATCAAGCCCAATGTCCTTTGGTAAATCATTGAAATTCATAAATAGTCTTAGATGGAAATTAGGTGCTTAGTGTTAGCAGCGTGATTCACAAAAATTAAAATCAGTTGCTTGAGTACATAAGCATCCAGAAACACCTGCAGTTCTGTATCTGCATGCCCAGACATGCTGTTCTCTTGGCTGAGCTGACTGGCTTGGTTCCTGTCTCCTCCCTGAAGCCATTTGGCCCAGTTAGATGGCAGGATCTGTAGTGTGCCAGCAGCATTGTCACCCATGCTGCACAGTAGCCATGTGCAGCTGAGTACACTGCAGGTCAGTCAGCTACTGGCTGACTTCATACGATAGCTGTGGAGTCAGAGCATTCATATGGGAAAGGGGAGACTTGGGGCTTATACCTGCCTCAGGATGCAAGAAATAAAGGTCAGGATCCAGTGGCATACTGCAACTATGGGTGCAGGGATGGTGCAGGGCTTGGCCCCTTCTGCTGAAGTTTGGCTTCTCTGCAGAAAGTGGTGGGGTCAGAAAAAGTATAAAGAAACAAAATTCCTGCTTTGCAGACCAGGGAAGTGGATATCCTCATCAGAAAGATGAGGTCAGTGTTCTGGTGGTGGCACCAGAATTATAACGGCACTATCATAATTTATCTTTAATTCTCTATTGCTAGCTAGTGACAGAAGCAGGGATGGGAATCCAGAATTCTTAATTCCTTCAGAAGAGCTCTGTCCTCTTCTTTAGTAGGCCAAAGATGAGCTGTCCCATCACCTCTGCATTATTCTCCTCCTCATGTATATTGCAAGACAATTGGGAGCTATTTTCTGTACATAGAGAACTGACTTAAGTGCACAGGTCCAGGCAAGAGTTTCAAATTGGCATTTCCAGTCTAGAATTTAGGGTTTCCTGTTAGTAGATTCAAGTATTTCATTTTTATCCCAGTCACATAGCCTGGTCAGTATTTGAAATCTTATTCCTGGAGGCTTTTCCCTCTGCAGTCCCTGTCTAAGTCCCTAGCCAAACTGATCTGACCATACCTAAACTGGGAGTTATGCTTTGGATGTTGTTGATCTTTGTGTTTGTTTGCTATGATGTGAAGGTTATAGCAGTTATACAGCTGCTGCTGTAAGAGTTCAGTTCCCCTCTGTAAGAACACCTCCTATCCCACACTCAGAAGATCTAGAATTGTTCCTATAAAGTGATTTAAAATCTAAATCTGGGGTATAAATGAATGACAGTGTACCCTGTCTTGGTCCCTGAGAGCATCCTGAATGTGTAAGGACTCCAGTCTGCACTCCCTTCTCACGTTTGTTGGGTTGCCTTCTGAAGAAAAGCTGGGATTTGTGCAGGAAAGGAGGGCAGGGTGGAAGCTGTGATGTGTTCCCAAGCAGGTGAGTGGGGAATGAAGACTGTAGAGCCCATTGCAGAACAAATCTTTCCTGGCCCCGAGGTACAGATTAATTTTGCGCAAGCAAATGCACAGCAGAGAGGTGTACAGCACTGTAGTCTCCACCTCAGTTACTGGTGGCTTTCTGCTGTAGTTGGTTACCTTGAGAACCTGATCTCACTGGAGTGAGCAGAACAAGTTAAACTGCCTGTTGCATTTTTTAAGAGCTTTTCTTTATTGCAATCTGTTTATTTTTCCTTACAGGCCAGTTCTCTGCTCAAAGCAAAGGAAGCCAACATGGTGGATGTAAATCCTTCTGAAAGCACTCACTTTCGGGTCATCCAAAGTTCTCCTATAGAGGAGTTTAACACTGTGTCTCCTCTGCCTGCCCTTGGACAAGCAGATGCAGCAACTGCTGAGGAAAGTGAGCCCTTACCAGCTGAGACAAATAAGCCAGAGACAGAGTCTCCAGGAGTAGCTGTACCACCGTTGCCTGCCAATGAAGAAATAAAACAAGCTGTAGCTTGCTCAGCCCAACCAGCTGGCAAGACAGATTCCCCTTCCAGAAAGAAAGGTAAAGCTGGTGATTCTGAGCTTTTGTACGTATGATTTTGTCTTTAAATTTCACGGTGATAAAGCACCTCATTGTCATATAAATTAATCTGTGCCTTGAAGGCACTTTCAGATCTGGAAAGGAATAAGCTTTGAAAACAACCTTCAAAACCTGAGCCATGCATCAGGCTGTTCACAGGAGCCATGTAGTAAGACAGAAAATTCTCCTTGATCTGAGATTTTTGTCAGCTCTGTGTGTGTGAGCAAGACTGTAAAACTTGCTCCAAATTCATCCATATTTGACAAGTTCAGGGATTTAACTTTTTGGTACAAGCACACTGTAGATTGCTGGTTCTGAGTTGTTATGTGTGTGTTGCTGGTAATTGTGGAACCTCCCTGCTCTAGTGCAAAGTTGTAGTACATCTTCTGCACAAAGAACAGATTTGCCATAAATTAAGATGCTCTTGTTTCACGTGAGCAATTTCAGTTCTGTGTGGTACATGTTCTGTCCTGAATTTGTGAAATATAAGTCCATCTGCTTTTCTCCTTCTTAATTTCTGGGCTCTATATCCATGGTATTTTATAATAAGCATTACAAGCTTCATATGAAATTTTTTTGCTTGCAAATGATATGTTTTAGAGCTCTGATTATTCTGTAATTATGTAAGTCCTATATAAGCCTAGTTTGTGCAGCTGCTTTTTAACCAGTAAACATACAAGTTTCTTGGCCACTTCCCTGTGCATTCCACTGTCTTTGAAGACAAAAATGACAGTGTTGCTCTGCTTACAATTCAGTCTTTACATAACTTTTTTTCTGGTTTCTTTTCTGATGTTTGATGTTGGAAATTGGAACAGTGAGAAGTTGTGGGTTTTAGAATGAATTCCAAATTAGGTTTTGGCCTTACAGTGTTTACTTGTCTAGATGTACCAGCAACAACATTGCAGTGATGACTCTGTGTGTTGGCACTAGTGAAAGACCCAGGAGGGTTGTCTTGTCCCCTGCAATGGTGCATGTGCACACACAGTGCATCAGTTGTATGTGATAAACAGTGAGTTGTCTCCATAACAAGCCAGTTATAGTGTATTTGTGACTATAGTATAGTCTGTTGTGTTATTTCCCTTTTGCAAAGGGGGATTGAAGGTTAGATCTTGGAGATTAAATGCTCTGATTGCCTTACTGCGATATTTGCCTATGCAAATACTCAGAAAGTTTTCCTTTTGCTGTTTTCCTACAGTGACCACTGACTTCTAATTCCCAGTGCTTTTGTCTGGGAAGAGAGGCTTCAGCATGTCTCAAAACTAGTCCTCTATTGTCCCATTTTGTGCATTCAAAGTCAGAACAATGTATATGAGCAACTTGTTTTGAAATTTTTGGCAGTACCATTTGGTACAAATTCAGTTCACAAACTGTTATAACTTGTCTGGTTTCTCAATCTTAAAATGAATTGTAAAGCCATAGTAACAATTCTGGCTTGTTACTCAGAAAATGCTCATTAATAGACTTATTTGTGCTGTCCCTTCCAGACAAACGAAGCCGACATCTTGGTGCTGATGGTGTCTATTTAGATGACCTCACTGACATGGATCCAGAAGTTGCTGCACTTTATTTCCCCAAGAAGTATAAGTCATTTTCTTATATTTTTACTATTTGAAGAGCTCTTGTCACCTTCCAGATTTAGATCATAGAATCACAGAATGTTGTGAGTTGGAAAGGACCCACAAGGACCAGTGAGTCCAACTTTTGACCTACCATAGAATCAAACTCTTCATTGCCAACCAGATTAAGACCTCTTTTCAGAGTCCAAGCAGAAGTGAAGGCAGAAGGAAAATAAAACTCTGTAGAGAGGAATATTAAAGCTTTTGGAAGGCTTGAGAAGTATGCTCGAAACTGATTTTCTGTTTTAGTCAATTAAGCATCATACATTGATTGTGGATTGTTATGTAATGTACACTGATGTTTATGAGTGTTACTCACATGCCCTGGGAGAGCAGTTGGCCTTGGGATATATTTATCCCCATGTCCTTGTTTATTACCATGAAGAACATATTTTGTTGTTAACAGTATTAGCACAAAATTACTGCTCTAATGCTGTTTTACTGTGATCACCTATAAATATGATTATTAGAAAATAATTTTTGGAAGACACATGACAGATTTATTTGTGAAAATATTGCACCCTGAACATACAATTTCCAACTTGTTCCGATTGTTATTAGAGCCTGTAATAACATTTATAGCCCTCTTTCCACATTGTAATCTACTTATTTGACTAAAGTCATTGAACAACAGCTAAAGTAGCTTGCATATCTTTTCTTTTCTGCTTGCTTAAACTAAGCTGTTGTAATATTAGCATTTCAGTAAAACTGAGAGAGATTAGTAATGTGGAGAAAAAGGTTGGATTGAGAATTACTGTCTGAAATTCATTGATATAAATCTGGAATGGAAATCAGAGTTTGATGAGCCTGTGCTTTGTAATAATGATCTCATCTATACAGAGTTTTTAAGTGGGCATAATGATTTATTGTTTCTTGAAATTTTAATCCTAATAGTTTATATGTAGAGTATTTATATATTCATGACATGAATATACAAACACATCCTTTGTTTTGGGTTTAGTGATCATTTTATATAATTACTATAAATTAAATAATAAACTCAAATGTTTATTCTTGTTTCTATGTGGGAATAGTTCTACTAGTGTAAACTCTGCTTATAGTAGCAAAATTTTGTCTGCTAAGATTGTATATTTATTGTCTTATTTTTCTATCTCTTGTAAATAAGTGAGTTTAGGCAAATAAATGAAGCAATCTAATATTTGAGGGTACATGAGGCCTGTACTACTCTGTTTAAATTTTATGGCAAAACCAAGCAAAGATTTTGATTTTTTTTTTTTAATTTTCTTTCTCTTTTCCTGAAGTGTGTCAGGTGTGTGAGGTACAAACAGTGCTTGTTGAGGGGAGCAAGTTTGGGAAGAATACATGAATACTGAATGCCTGATTTTTCTTTTCCAGTGGGGATAATGTCCAAAGCAAGAACACGAATGACACAGGGCCGTGGTCAGCCAGCCAGTCTCCGCAGTCTGTCGGGAGCTCAGGTGTTGACAGTGGAGCTGAAAGCACCTCGGATGGAATTCGAGATTTGCCCTCCATTGCCATTTCCCTCTGCGGAGGCCTTACTGACAACAAAGAAATAACCAAAGGTACAGAATGACTTCCTGAATTACAGGCATGTGCTGTCAGCCGAGTTGTAGCATTCTAGACCGAAGAAGCAGTGCCCTCCTGTGGCTGTACTCAAGAATGTGTTCAGAAGATAAATACTGTCCCTGTAATGATAGGTTTCCTAAAATTTTTTGTACTTAAAATAGTAGGCTTATATAGGACTTTTGGTTTTTAACACATTTTAATAATTCACTATATACTAGTATAGTATACTATACACTATTTTTTGAAAGTATTTTATTAGTATTTTTATTTCCTGATAGTACTATGTTTTGTATCATATAGTGTTAATGGTACTTTTGCCACTTGGTACAGTGTACAGCTAGGAAATTCACAGCTGTCGGTGTCAGGAATAAAAAAGGTGGTCTGTGGATAGGGACACTAGGAGACGGAATTGGAAACTAATCTGAATTCCTGCTCTACCTCCAGTTTCTTGTATGACTTTTAGATAAATAATTTACAGTGCTCTGTGCCTTAAACTTCCAGCTGCATAGTGTGAAGATAAATGCATTAATACTTGTACTTTCCGCAGTAATATGCGGTCCTAAAGTCATATGAGCCTGATGCTACACTGATTGCTGTTCAGAAGCTAGCTATTAAAACATTTCAAATATATTGTGATTTACTGGAGTTGTATTGTTATCTGAGTCACTTGTAAATTACATAGATTTTGTGAAAGGAGTCACAGCCAGTGGAAGGGGTATTTATTCATAGACATTTTCACTTTGCTGTAGGCCTTAGAAATGATGATTACATTTCTGGCTGTGAGTTTACATAGATGTTGAGCCCATCAGTTCCTACTGCTAACTTGGACAGAGGACCAGTGAAAGGCATGACAAAGTACTTCCTTGCCTTGCTTGGAAGCCTGATTTTTCTTCCTCACAGTTCCATCCCCGCGCTTTCACTTATCTTGTATTTTGAACATGAAAGACACTCAGCAGCTAACAAAGAAACCCTCAGCATCATCTGAACATCTTGCTTCCATGTCATTGCTTATCTCAGCACCTTTGTAATGAAGGGCTGACCCTGAACGTGTAACCTATGTGTCTGAGTGATGCTAAGAGGTTTAGGTTGCCTGTCCCAGGCATGTGTAAATACATGCTTTACATATGTAATTTTTTTCCCCCCACAGAAGTATTCTTAGAACATGCAGTAACATATCAGCAGTTTGTGGACAATCCTTCTATCATTGATGACCCTAACCTTGTGGTTAAGATTGGAAATAAGTAAGTATATTGCAGGAAAGAAATATTTTACTGTTGCAACAAAAATACTTTTGTGGCACTTCAGTGCATTATGTCAGTTTAACTGTAGCTGAAAAAAAGGTTTTGAATGTTCATAGCTTAGATTCATTCAGAAAGAGTCAACTCTCTAGTGAATTCAGGCTCTTCTAGTTACCTCTGCTCTTTTAAATTGGAAGTAAAGAGCAGTTTCAGATGACCTGTTACAGCTAACTGACACAATTTGAATTTCAAAAAGCTAGTATTAAATGCTAATACTGTTCACAGTCAATTGGCAGTCTTGCTTTTCAAGACTTATCAAACTTCACCCACCAAGTATGAGATGTCTATTTCTGCAGTGCTGACGTTATTTCATATATTTATATTGCTGGCAGCAATGCAGCATTATGGTCTATGCCAGATGCAGCTTTTTGGAGGATATTTTAACTTGAGAGCTCCTTACACCTGGCATACAGTGTTACAGAGTAGAGGGGAGGTTGTGGCATTGTGCTGCACTTAGAGGTTAGGCCACCCTTAGTCGTAGACCTGGCTCATACAAATCTGATGTGCCTGGTGCAGTTTGTATTGCATATGTTATGGCCTCATACTTGACCTTCTCCTGGTCTGAGGTGAGTCAATTATTGCTTCACTGCCATAGTTCTCTTAATTTGATGGTAATGTTTACCTGCCTACTGATGTGTTGAGAAGAGAGGAGTACTTAGTGAGGATCTTACTGTCACATTCTCTGGATGTCATGTGAGCTTCAGCTTCCCTAGACAGATGGACAATAATACTGTATTTGTCCTCCTGTGTGTAATAAGAGTTGACCCATGTTCAACATGTAATAGCAAAAGCTTGACATCCCACAGACTATGGCCCAACTTTTGTGTAGTTCCTTGATGGAAAACCAGTGAAAGCAGCTTGTAAAAAAAGTAGCTTATCCCATGATAATGAGGTATAGCAAGGACTTGAGGAATGTACAACAAATACCATTTCTACTTAAAGACCTAGCTTCTTTTGCATATCTTGAAAAGTATATGCTGTAAATACCTGTGAACATACTGTGGAATAAGGTGGGTCTGCTATTGCTGATGCAGGGCAGAGTCTGACCTGTGCTAATGAGGCTTCATTGCTTTAACCTGCCAGATGGTAAATACTAGGGGGATTATGAATTGGAACCTTGGGATTACAAAATGCAGCAATTGTCTCTCTTGCATGCCCAGGTACTACAACTGGACGACAGCTGGTCCTCTTCTGCTGGCAATGCAGGCATTCCAGAAACCTTTGCCAAAGGTGAGATTGAACATGAAGGTTGGTCAGAGGAGGAGTTGTGACGTTCTACCATTTATTAAGGCAGGGAAGAGGGTTGTTATACAAAGGAATCTGCCCATCAGTAGTATCTGTCCACACATAACCATCTAGTTTATGCTAAGGGCTAAATAAGCAGGACTAAATTTGGTCTGTGAATGGTTTGTATTTGCTGGGCTAAGGTCATTACAAATATTTTGAAGGAGGGATTCATTAATATGAATTATAAACATAAATTGACCCATGTTAGTGTTTACTGTAGCTGAATACTTGGTGACTGCTTTCGATTTTATCTGTATACAGCATATATTATCAAAAATGGATGCCGGCAATTTTAACCTTGGGGAATAAGCTTTAACTACTAGAAAAGGAAGGCCTGTAGCTTGCTAGTTTTCTGTTTGTTGGTTGATCGTTCATGCCCCAGGTGGGTAGTGGTAGATAGCTATGACTATGTGACAGCTATGTGTTGGCTTATATTAAATGCATTGGTGAACTTAGTTCAATTTCACGTGACCTGGTGCCACACAGATGCTCAGGACAGAAGTACACGTTACTGTACATGTGTATAAAGAAGTAGTAACACCATTGGCACTAATTTGTATCCTTGTTGGCCATGGATTTAATAAATTTTGGAAACTAAAATTTCCTTCTACCATTTGCAGCATTTCACATGTTTTTAGGTTTTATATGTGTGAATTCAAATGCTGTGTCCATTGCCATGAACTTGGAATAAAAATGTCTTCAAAGCCCTGAATACTCTACCTCTTGTGTTATTTCTATTTTAGTACCACATTACCTATATATGCAGTGCCACTGTAGCATCCCAATATAAAGTAAATTGATCCTATAAACTTGAGTTTCAAGGATGTTAGAGCCAGATGTTTTGTGCTTTACTGCAAATGGTCCCCAACATCTTGTAAACCTGGCTTGAGTTTCAAGGATGTCAGAGCCAGATGTTTTGTGCTTTACTGCAAATGTTCTAGTAATCATCAAAGGTGCGATTCATCCCATGGAATTCAAGTGCCTACAGAAGGTGTATAATTATCCAACTGAGTATTTGTTGGGCTCTTCCAGAGAGTGATTCAGACCTTGATAGGTGTCTGTTGGGTCTTCAGTGGCAATAAAGATAGTGCAAGGTAACTGCATTTTTAACTAAACACTTTGCCTGAGCCAGATGCTTTGGGTTTTGCCTAGAATGGGTAAATGGGAAGAATTGGTATGAAATATTTTTGCCGTTGAGTTAAAGGAAATGGCAATTCTTTGAACAGCATTAATGTTACGAAGATATTCATGTAGGTTATCAGTAAAAAGTCTTCTATGACTGTGAAATTCAATGTATTAATTTTTCTTAATGGTTAACTTACATTCTGAATGCGGAAAACTTTGTAGACAGGGCAATTTTAATTTAGTGGAGAAGCCAGTATATGTAGTTGGAACAGTCTGTATGACTGGGAAGGTTTACTTGGCTGAACTGTACATCTGAAACTAAAGTTACTTGTTTATGCTATCAGTCATCCTACTGTTTTCTTAATGACTTGTTAGTTAGAGTTTTAATTTTCTGTAACAATGGAACTAAGAAATTGAAATACTAAAATACTTTATCAAACAGGCTTTCTGAAATGATTGAAAACTGGAGTTTTTGCAAAAAATATCATTCATGTTCTGCGAAACACACTTAAACACATGTCTAATTGTAAGCATGTGAATTATCTCACTAAAGGTCAATAGGAGGTCTGCTTGAAGTTGTCCATATGTTTGAGAACCTCCTTAAATTGTAGCCATTGTTTTCAACAGTTGCATTCCATTCTCAATAGCTCCATCTGCTCCTTGTTTTTCTTATTTTTGTTTAAAAAGTTCTCAACTCATTTGCTCAACTTTATTCCTTTGTCATTTCTTTCTTTTCTCATATACTTTAGATAGTATAGTGAAGAGAGTCTATGGAAAAACTGAGAAGAAGGATGCATTGTCACATACATCAGCTGAACTCAGCCCTCTCTCTTAACTGCTAAGAGTTCTTGGGACCTGTTTTTTTTGTTTGTCTTTTTTTTTTTAAAAAAAAAATCACTGATCAACATCACAGTTTTATTTTGGTGACTTTGCTTACAGTGGAGGCTATCATCTCAGAAAGCCAGTGACTAAGCTATTTTAGGGTGTACCAAATACTGTGGCTGCCTTTACTATAATATTTTCCCTTTTTGTCTTTTGCTTACTCCCTGAGTGAAAGAATTAATCTCTCCTTGTTTCAATGCAAAAGGCTCCAGTCATTATGGGTATTGAAAGAAACTTTTCTCTGCTGAGGTCTAGTATATATAACCAATGAAAAGTAGCCAGAGTTTTTAAAAAAACAACAGTTCTAACATTGTCAGTCAAATTCATAGCATCATACTAATCTCATCAAAGCTAGTAATGTCTCTGCTTTTTTCCA
This sequence comes from Antrostomus carolinensis, assembly GCF_000700745.2. Lineage (NCBI taxonomy): Eukaryota > Metazoa > Chordata > Aves > Caprimulgiformes > Caprimulgidae > Antrostomus > Antrostomus carolinensis. Next base: position 28,909 of record NW_010314271.1, read on the forward strand.
AACTAGTGATTAAATATGAACTTTGTAGTTATTTTTAAATGAGAATAATTATCTTGCATATGGGTTTGTTACTGTTTTGTGTGAGAGTTCCTTCACAAAGTGCTATTTTTCTTTTTTTAAAATATAATTTCCACTAAGTAACTTCAACTTAAAAACAGTAGGTTCTCCATTCTACATTATACTAATACCTATTTATGCTTTTTTTTTCCTTCTTTGATTTTATCTCTTTTTCATTTTCCTTTTAAAAATATCATAAGTATTCATGCTTAAGTTACTTCAGAGCAGCTCTGGATGCCATTAAATTTTGCTTTAGTAGAATTTATGGTCCACAAACAGTACGTTTACTTTTATTCTCTTTATTATCAGTTAAAATTGTGTGTTTGGCTCTTTCTTTCATTTACATATATCAGGTTGTCCTTTGTTTTGTTTTTTTTTTATGTTATCATCCATTTATCACAGGCTACTGTGGAATCTATAATGAGGGACAAGATGCCCAAAAAGGGTGGAAGGTGGTGGTTTTCATGGCGAGGGAGGAACAGCACTATTAAACAGGTAAGTTGAAGAAGCAAACAGTTTCCTTCTGGTTATAGTGGGAAAACTGGATACCTTCATATTCATCGCTCAGAACTTTGCTTTTGAGAGTAACTCAAAATTCAATTTGACTGAGGATATACAAATTAAAAGATGTTTAAACAGGGTCTAAAGTGTGACTTCTTTTGAATTCAGAAAGCTTTGGATCAGACCCTACCTGAAACATTTGCCTGCAGTGTTTTGGTTTTGCGTTTATTTTCATTATGCAAACTTCAGTCAGTATTATCTAATGGATTAAATCTGTGTTTGGGAACCTAGAATCAAAATGCTGTGCCACTAATTTAATGTTTTCATGCAAATTACCTACCTTTCTGCAGCTTTCTTTTGATAGTTGAAGAACAGATATCTTTATGAGCAATGTGAGCTGTAAAATTCCATCCATTTTTCAGATGGAAAACTGACTATATCTTAGTTTTAAAGTATTCTTGAATTTCTTTCCTGAGTATTATGAGTTTGTGGTAATAGTCTTAAAGCCATGGATGAACATTAAAGACCCATGAAAAAAGCAAAACTTTATATGAAATATTGATCTCCTGTCTAGACATATTGAATCTTTAAAGTTGGCTAATAAAACCTCTTCATATTAATTTATACTATTGAAGTATTAGTACTTGAGGGAGAAAATGACTTCTAATACATTTTTATGGTTGTGCCTCAGTCGATGAACTTTTTTAGCCTTGCATGAAATAACCATTATACTTATCTGTGGGTATGAGCTTCAGAGCACGAGACTTTAGTTTTTACAGTTTGTTGAAGTTTTTAGAATTTCTCTCTGAGTGGGAATATTTGGTTATCTCTTAAGCTGTGGCAGCTATAAATGGATAAAGGGAGCTGATGTTTGTGTTTCTCAAAATCATCCACTATTTAAAGTTCTCATGGTATTAAATCAATAGAGTTTAGCATCTACACAAGGTAAAAGGAGTTTGGAAAATTTTATTGGATTAAAGAATTTAACGATTCTATGAAAGCTAATTGTATTTTTTTTTCTTCTCCGGAGTCATTCCCTTGCTTTTTCAAGGGAAATCTAGCTGTTTGATGTGCATGAGCTGAGTAGTTATGGGACTGATCCTAGAACTTCAACAGTACTAGATGTAAAGTCTGATATTTATGTACTTTTTCCATGCAAAACTAAATCTTAATTCTTTTTCTGAGTTTTATATTTGCAATTTTTAGTTCTTTGTGCAGCCTTTATTCTTGAAGAAAACCCTTGAAGTTTTGCTTTGCCTACAAGGAAAGGAAACAAATATACTGTTGATTTTTATCAAGTCTGTACAATGCAGAATTTTGTTTTCAAATATTTTTTCTGAAAACATTTCCTCTCTGCCCAACAGGAGATGCACAGCTTCTCATACTTGTATTTTTACAGGAAACAAAGTCAGAGCAAGGTATGAGTGGGAGTGGACTTACAGGAGAAGACTCTTCACAGATGAGCATGGCAAACAGGTACCCCCAAAATTATCTGTACCTGAAATGAGCAGGAGTTACCATTTCAAAATGAAAGGAAGCTTCCCCTTAATTTGAACAAAGAAATACCATGTCAGTGAAATATGTTCCATTTGTCGTTCATTGTACCAAATAAGTGCAGATAGGAAGGCTCTCCTCAGGGCAGGGTTGCAGACCTTGCGAATGTACTCTGGCATTTCTGTGGCTTGTCTGGCAGCTCTGTGACATACATTCCACAGGGAACTGCTTGAGAGAGTCCAGCATAGAGCCACAAAGATGATTAAGGGAGTGGAGCATCTCCCTTATGAGGAAAGGCTGAGGGAGCTGGGTCTCCTTAGCTTGGAAAAGAGGAGACTCAGGGGAGACCTAATTAATGTTTACAAATATGTTAAGGGCAAATGTCACAAGGATGGAGCCAGGCTCTTCTCAGTGATGCCCAATGGTAGGACAAGGAGCAATGGGTGTAAGCTGGAACACAGGAGGTTCTGCTTAAACGTGAGAAAAAACTTCTTTACAGTGAGGGTGACAGAGCCCTGGGACAGGCTGCCCAGGGAGGTTGTGGAGTCTCCTTCTCTGGAGACATTCAAGACCCGCCTGGACGCCTTTCTATGTGATCTCATTTAGGTTCCTGCTCCGGCAGGGGGATTGGACTAGATGATCTTTCGAGGTCCCTTCCAATCCCCAGCATTCTGTGATTCTGTGATTCCAGCCTCCTGGAAACAGTAATTGGAGCAGTTCTCTGAAGCTATATGTGTCTCTCTAGAGTTTTCAAGGGGTACTCATATATGACCCCATGCTGTTGTCAGATCCCAGCTGCTAAAATTTCCGATTTACTTTTATTTATGGCCTGACAACTTAATTTGTTCCTGCCTATTTTGTGAAGTTCAGGATCCTGAGGCTTTCCAGAGGTTTTTTCACAGGCAGCAGTCATGGTTTTCTATTACTTCTTTCAAGGATTGCCAAATTCTCTTCCTTCTCCTGCTCCAAACCAATCATACTGTTTGGCCAGAATATCTCCTTCAGGAGAGTTCCATAAGATGAGCTTTAACTTGCTTTGGAGGGGTGAATTAGCCAGGGACAGTGCTCCTATGTTGTCCCTTTTGTGTACATACAGATCTTACTATAAAGACAGCCTGTCTGTGTGCTGTCTGCACTTAGAGCTGAAAAGGGCTAGATTTAAGTATGATTTATACTCATTCATTTAAGTTCAAGGATCATCTTTATGAAACAAAAAGGCATTAGCTGTCATTCTTTCGGGAGGTCAGGAGTTGCAGTCCAGGTGAATCTGCTGGAAGGAGGATTCCTTATTCTGTAGGAGACTAGCTGTTGTCTCAGCTGCCTCTCTGAGTTTGTGAGAGCCCTGGAATAAATCGGAAAGGCTGATTTTCCTTTTAAGGATGACAAGTGACATTTAGGTCTGTTTCTTATGTGGTTGTTTGAAGATAAGCTTTAATGTGGCATTAAGCCTTCAAGCAGACTAGATTCTGTAATTGGCGTTATTTGTTTAAATTTTTACTGACCTTGGAAATCTATCATCAAGAACTGATTGCTTTCCAGCCAAATGCAACAAGTGGGATGCTGAGTAAAGCTTTTGAGAGCTGGTGTTACAAAGGATAAGATAGGCTTTTCAGTGTTGCTAGTTGTGACATGCAGTACCTTGGTACTGGGTCAAGACTTCCTAACATCAAACAACATCCAGGTGTGAAGGAAGTAAGAGGCCAAATACTGGTTGTTTTAAAGATGAGATTTGTAGGATCTTAAAGGATATTTTACCTTTCACCTAAGGTGACAGATTTGTTTACTGTAGGAATACTTTATCTCTGAAGGAAATTTATGATAAAATGGTTGTAGCGGGGGGAAAAAATACAAAAACAAAACAGATGTGTATTTAAACATAATTGTGTAAAGGAGCTCAGGTTTTATGACTTTTCATCATTATATCCTAAAGGAGGTAATCCTGAAAATTCTGGAAAAGAAAAATCCAATAGTCTAAAGTCTCTCATTGAAAGAGAAAGAGGAGTTACTTTCTAGAATAAAATTCTCATCAGCTGTTTTTTGTTTGGTTTTTTTGTTTGTTTGGTTGTT